>NC_036841.1:9173054-9266405 GCF_002910315.2 Salvelinus sp. IW2-2015 | reverse complement strand
GTTCTCGGAAGCAAACAACTAGATGAGATCTGCCACAAACTGTCTGCTATTAAAGCCACCATTAGCAAAGAGAAAATCTTGAGCCACTTAGTTCACGTCCCGCTGTCTTTTTGTCCACCGATATTCCCTCATTACTGAAAGCCGGCTGAGGGAGGCATGTGATTTGGATCCTAATGAAGGGGTCGACTCCCCGTTCCTACTGGTACCAGTAGCTGAATGAAATATTGCCCCCACTCACCTCTGCTCTCGGCAACTCTCTAGCACGTACTGATGGACAGCCAATGTCTCTCTCTCTCCACACACACATACACACACCACAGCTACTATCTCCTTAAATGTTTTCATGTCATGTGGTTACCTCAGGAAACCAACAAGATGTGCAGTGTATTTTCGCGCATCATCATTTACCGTGTTTTAGTACTGAATCCATAATATTTATATGTAATCGCCTGTAAAACTACATTTTGGCAGGGATGTCTTTTATTTGTATCGCTACATCAATAATGTTTAACACCATGAAGCCTTCTCCAACATGCCAATCACGGATGTTGCATGCTTTAGTTTTTTCCTCAACGCCTAGAGAAATGTCTGCCAAACAGGTGAAGTGTAATGGGGCATCTGAAAGGCCTTGATCCGCCTGTAAAGTCCCTCTGCTACCCTCCCTCTCATCACATATCCGTCTACAGCCATAGCCAGCTCACCGCTGACTGAATGTTCAGCCTGGTTCAACACTGGACGGAAAAACCCGTGCCTTATAAATAATGCAGATCATCAAGGTTCTTTGTAGCTCAGTTGGTTTAGAGCATGGTGCGTTATGCCAGGGGAGTGCGTTTGATTTCCGACCACCCATAACGTAAATGTATGACACGCATGACTGTAAGTCAATTTGGATAAAAGCGTCGGCTAAATGGCATATCATATTATTAGCTCTGTCCCAGCTCTGAACAATCAAGGTGGGTCTAAACCGGCAAGATGGGCAAGCACTTCACATCGCTCTAATGAATTAGGCTATCCAAATATGTAAACATGGAAGGCACTAACTTGTTTGCAACTTATGATGTGCATTGTGTTAATTAATGAAAATGTTGTGGCAAATTATTAAAAAAGGCGCATTTATCACAGGATCCTCTCCAGGGACTGTCACAGGAAGTTGAGTTGCCAAGCATGATGGATGGGAGAAAGCAGCGTATAATACTAAGCTACCAACTTTGAGGCCTGTGTGAAACTTTGCCTTGGAGTAATCACTTGATCCAAGCTCACCCAGTCACTAAGCGTGAAGCGGCAAGTATCCAGCTGCATAGAAATTTACACCATCTCAGCCAAGTCAGACCAGTGATAACTCAAGAGGAGGTGGAAAACGGTTGAAGCATCGCAAAGTATTTTAACAGAGCCCAGGTCATGAGGGGTGTACGGCGACCCTATTGAGTGGTGCGAGGGGTTTACCTCTGAGTCACAGCTGACTCAGCAGACTGGGAATGGCGGATTTGCGAAGTTCACATTCATCCTGGACTCACACACGCCTACTACTCCTTGCAATCTGAGTGGGATTCATCTGACAAGAAACTGTATATATATACAGTATCAACAGTCAAAGCTACAGGTGTTAAGTGCAGGGGTAAAACATACTGAAAAAGGCACAAAGACTTTATCGCGTCCTCAAAACAGCCTGCCTGAATTAATAAACGGAGAGCGTTTCGAGAGAAACCAAACAGAAAATATGAAACTCTCTATAAAAGCAAAGTGTGTGAAAGTGCAATGTCTATGACACTAGATAAAACCAAGCATATAACCAGGCCTTCGGAAAGTATTTAGGCCCCATGACTTTCTCCACATTTTGTTACGTTACAGCCTTACTGTAAAATTGAATAATAAAAAAAAATCCTCTGCAATCTACACGCATCAAGCCCATAATACAAAGCAAAAACAGGTTTAGGAATTTTGCAAATGTATTAAAAATAAATAAACGAAAATACCTTATTTACAAAGATTTCAGACCCTTTGCTATGAGACTCGAAATTGAGCTCAGGTGTATCCTGTTCCATTGATCATCCTGAGATGTTTCCACAACTTGATTGGAAGTCGACCTGTGGTAATTCATTGATTGGACATGATTTGGAAGGTTGAAGGTTCCACAGATTGACAGTGGCATGTCAGAGCAAAAACAACAATCAAATTTTCGACCATATGGCTAGACGCAAAGAAAATTCAAGGAGAGGGGGTAAAAAATTGTCAGATTAATACTGCATTGAGAAAATTCAAAAACAAAAACGAGACATAACTTTTTCAAGGTACAGTCTAGCTAAAAAATAAGCATTCTTGGCGTTCTAAAAACTAACCCGCTATTGTAGGTGCTCTGAACAAATTAAGGGAATCGTTCACAAACATTGGCACATTCTAAGATCCGATGATAGTATCGGTAATGTGTTTTCGGACGTTCACCTTGGTCGTTCTCGCGCAGAAAACCTCAGAGATCAATTGGGAAACTCTGATTTACCACCCCAAGATATCCATCGCACAACGTTATTTGCGCCCCTACTGGAATGGAAAATACAAATAATGGCTGTGCTCAAAGCAAATGGCACTTATAAATGTTGTATTATTGTGATTTTGCTATTGTAAATGTTTGTAGGCTTATGTAGCCAAATTTTATTATGATCGTACGCTATCCATTTATGTTTTTGTATGCTATTTTAACATATGAGAATTAACACAATGATATAGCCACACCCTGCATGATTACAGATACCTGTGTGTGTCTTTTGAACTCTATATAATGATCATCCTGCAGTGTTTGTCATTTATACCCTGAATGAAGACAGCTTGTCTGTCGAAACGTTGGACATAAATATTTTTGCATCTGAGCTCCCTAGTGTGTGGCTCTTCTTTATTTTTTTTACGATTCCAAATCTGCTAGCCAGCACCTCGCCTAAATAGTGTGTGTGATTTCGCCTCTAGAGCAAAAACCAAGCATGAGGTCAAAGGAATTGTCCGTAGAGTCTAGTTTTGAGGCACAGATCTGGGGAAGGGTACCAAAAAAATTATCCACATTGAAGGTCCCAAAACACAGTGGCCTCCACATTCTTAAATGGAAGAAGTGAACCACCAAGACCTTCCTAGACTGGCGCCGGCAAACTGAGAATCGGGGAGAAGGGCGCTTGGTCAGGGAGGTGACCAAAACCCGATGGTCACCTCTGACAAGATGCTAGAGTTCCTCTGTGAGATGGGAGAACCTTCCAGAAGGACAACCATCTCTGCAGCATCCACCAATCAGGCCTTTATGGTAGAGTGGCCAGCAGAGATAGGAAGCCACAGCCCACTTGAGTTTGCAAAGGCACCTAAAGGACTCTCAGACCATGAGAAACAAGATCTCTGGTCTGATGAAACCAAGATTGAACTCTTTGGCCTGAATGCCAAGCGTCACATCTGGAGGAAATCTGGCACCATCCCTACGGTGAAGCATGGTGGTGGCAGAACATACTGTGGGGATGTTTTTCAGCGGCAGGGACTGGAAGACTGGTCAGGATCGAGGGAATATGAACGAAGCAAAGTACAGAAGGATCCTAGATGAAAACCTGCTCCAGAGCGCTCAGGACCTCAACTGGGGCGAAGGATCCCCTTCCAACAGGACAACAACCCAAAGCACACAGCCAGGACAACGCAGGAGTGGCTTTGGGACAAATCTCTGAATGTCCTTGATTGGCCCGATCGAAACATCTGGAGAGACCTGAAAATAGCTGTGCAGCGACGCTCCCAATCCAACCTGACAGAGCTTGAGAGATCTGCAGAGAAGAATGGGAGAACTCCCCAAATGCAGGTGTGCCAAGCTTGTAGCGTCATACCCAAGAAGACTCAAGGCTGTAATCGCTGCCAAAGGTGCTTCAACAAAGTACTGAGTAAAGGGTCTGAATACTTATGTAAATGTGATATTTCAGTATTGAGTGTATGTAAACTTCTGACCCACTGAGAATGTGATGAAAGAAATAAAAGCTGAAATAAATCATTCTCTCTACTATTATTCTGACATTTCACATTCTTAAAATAAAGTGGTGATCCTAACTGACCTAAGACAGAGAATTTTTACTAGGATTAAATGTCAGGAATAATTGAAAAACTGAGTTTAAATGTATTTGGCTAAGGTGTATGTAAACGTACAACTTCAACTGTATCTCCTATACATCTGGACTGCATTGGGACAAACAGAATTCATCAGTATCTTCATCTGGTGTGTGCACACTGGGTGTGTTTGTGTGTGTGCCTGGTAGTAGTGTGTTGGTCTCTATCAACCTAGTGGGTCTGAAACAGGACGCAGTGTGTGTGTGTGTGTTCACCTTCCCCAAGGTCTGCATAGTGCCGCTCCATCTGTGCCACTCCGGGGATTACAGCCCAATCCGTCTGTCTGCCTCTCAAAGTGCTGACGGACAGACCCCAGATTAGCAGAGCACTGCCTCCACCAGCAGCAGAAAGGGTGGTGGGTGTGAGGGACCAGGGAGAGAGAGAGAGGAGGGGAGGAGATAGAGAGAGATTATCAGAGCAGTGCCAGAGACTGGGGTGACGGGGGGTGTGGGGGGGGGGCAGATTAGAGCAGCACAGAGAGGCATGGAGAGATTAGTACGGCGTAGTGCACAAAGAGATGATGGGGGGGAAGAGGGGGGAGGAAGGAGGGGTCCGAGCCAGGAGATTAACCTTGTTCAGCCACGAGCAACAGCACAACCTGGCCCCACAACAACCATGTTCTCGTTGCAAATGGCACCCTGTTCCCTATAGAGTGGACTACTTTTGAACAGGGTCCATAGGACTCTATAGTGCACTATACAGGGAATAGGATGCCATTTGGGAAGCATCCTGATTCTCGAGTCTACATTATACTGCATATATTATTAACCCATCATACTTTATGACTGGTCTTAGTCTTACCTAGAGTCAATGATAGTATAGTTCAGAGCGTATTGACATGCACACTAAAATGTCACACACTCAATTACACTGAAGTGCTACTGGTAATGTTATACTGAAATGTAACAGGTTGAGGCTAAAGTACACAGATACATTATCAATCAACGTGTTCTGAGATTTTATGATCCTTCTGCATGCTACGGTATAGACTACAATAACTAAATCAGAACAGTCTAGTTTACTGGAAACATGCTGACACAACAACCCTATCGGAACTACTACTACAATTACTACTACTACTACTACTATTAATACTAATATCACTACTAGGTGGGTCATGGCTCACATCAACATCATTATCCCAGAAACCCCAGACCCACTCCAATTTGCATACCTGACTGGTTGCATCACTGCCTGGTATGGCAACTGCTCGGCCTCTGACCGCAAGGCACTACAGAGGGTAGTGCGTACGGCCCAGTACATCACTGGGGCAAAGCTTCCTACCATCCAGGACCTCTGTACCAGGTGGTGTCAGAGGAAGGCCCTAAAAATGTTCAAAGACTCCAGCCACCATAGTCATAGACTGTTCTCTCTGCTACTGCTCGGCAAGCGGTAGCACCAAGTCTAGGTCCAAGAGACTTCTAAACAGCTTCTACCCCCAAGCTATAAGACTTCTGAACATCTAATCAAATTGCTACCCAGACTATTTGCATTGCACCCCTCCCATTTATACACTCTCTACTCTCTGTTGTTATCAATCTACATAGATCACTATAATAACTCTACCAACATGTACATATTGCCTCAATTACCAAGACTAACCGGTGACCCCGCACATTGACTCTGTACTGGTATCCCCCTGTATATAGTTTCGCTATTGTTATTTTTCTGCTGCTCTTTAATTACTTGTTACTTTTATTTTTATTCATATTTATATATATATACATATATGTATGTGTGTATGTATATATATGTATGTATGTATAATATATATGTATATATGTTTTTTTTAACTGCATTGTTGGTTAGGGGCTCATAAGTAAGCAATTCACTGTAAGGTCTACACCAGTTGTATTTGGCACATGTAAAAATGGTGTACAATACTACTTTTTGATACTACTACTACTTTTACCAACTACTACTACTATTACAACACTATATACAACTTCAACTACTACTACTATTACTACTACTAAATATCACTACTACTACTACTATTACTACTACTAATATCACTACTACTGCACATACGACTACTACTATTACTACTACTACAACTACTACTACTACTATTACTACTATTACTACTACTACAATTACTACTACTACTACTGCTACAACTACTACTACTAGCACTACTACAACTACTACTACTACTTCTACTACAACTATTACTACTACCACTACTACAACTACTACTACTCATACTAGTACTACTAATCTACTACTACAACTACTACTACTACCAATCAGGTAGGCTCCCTCACACAGCTTCCTATTTAAAAGTAGATGTGCGTGTGCGTGTGTGTTGTGTGTGTGTGTGCGTGCACACAAATACACGTCAACATTGTTATTGCGGGTTTGATTGAAATAGGTCATCAGATGTGCTGGAATATGAGTACAGTAACAGAGTGTGGGCCTTATTGTTCAGGCTCCTCACACTGGCCCTCACACCCTGGCCCCCCTGCCCCCTCCACTGGCCCTCACCCTGGCCCTCACAATGGCCCTCACACTGGCCCTCACACTGGCCCTCACACTGGCCCTCCACCCCTGGCCTCACACTGGCCCTCACACTGGCCCTCACACTGGCCCTCACACTGGCACACTGGCCCTCACACTGGCCTCACCTGGCCCTCACACTGGCCTAAACTGGCCCTCACACTTGCCCTCACATCTCAACTTCTACACACCCTCACACCCTCACACTGGCCCTCACCCTGGCCCTCACACCCTCACACTGGCCCTCACACTGGCCCTCACACTTGCCCTCACACATGTGTTCCTCAGGTCTCACTGTTCCAGTATTAGACCAGGCCAGAGGGAAGGGAGTGGGGTGGAAAAGTGCCAGAGTTTTCAGCTGGAGCCTGTGCACACACTCAGAGCTGCTCTCTCTAGCTCTCTCACTCTCTTTCTCTCACTTTCTCTCTCTGTCTGGCACTCTGACCACATCACTGTCATTGACTACTCTGCTCTAGGCCTCCCCCTACTGATTGCTGTTGTTATAGCACCTACAGTGCATTCGGAAAGTATTCAGACCCCTTAACTTTTTCCACATTTTGTTATGTTGCAGCCTTATTCCAAAATGGATTCAATTCATTATTTTCCTCATCAGTCTACACACAATATCCAATAATAACAAAGCGAAAACAGGTTTTTCGAAAACAGAAATACCTTATTTACATAAGTATTCAGACCCTTTGCTATGGGACTCGAAATTCAGCTCAGGTGCATCCTGTTTCCATTGATCATCCTTAAGATGTTTCTACAACATTGATTGGAGTCCACCTGCGATAAATTCAATTGATTTGATTTGAATCATCCAAACATGATTTGGAAAGGCACACACCTGTCTATATAAGGTCCCACAGTTGATAGTGCACGTCAGAGCAAAAACCAAGCCATGAGRTCGAAGGAATTGTCCGTAGAGCTCTGAAACAGGATTGTGTCGAGGCACAGATCTGGGGAAGGGTACAAATTGTCTGCAGCATTGAAGGTCCCCAAGAACACAGTGGCCTCCATCATTCTTAAATGGAAGAAGTTTGGGAGCACCTAGACTCCGACCAAACTGAGCAATCGGGGGAAAAGGGCCTTAGTCAGGGAGGTGACCAAAAAAACGATGGTCACTCTGACAGAGCTCCAGAGTTCTTCTGTGGAGATGAGAGAACCTTCCAGAAGGACAAACATCTCTGCAGCACTCCACCAATCAGGGCTTTATGGTAGAGTGGCCAGATGGAAGCCACAGCCCGATTGAAAGTGCCAAAAGGCACCTAAAGGACTCTCAGACCATGAGAAACAAGATCCTCAGGTCTGATGAAACCAAGATTGAACTCTTTGGCCTGAATGCCAAGCGTCATGTCTGGAGGAAACCTGGCACCATGTTTTTCAGCGGCAGGTACTGAGAGAGTAGTCAGGATCGATGGAAGATGAACAGAGCAAAGTACAGAGAGATCCTTGATGAAAACCTGCTCCAGAGCGCTCAGGACCTCAGACTGGGGCGAAGGATCACCTTCCAACAGGACAACAACCCAAAGCACACAGCCAAGACAACGCAGGAGTGGCTTTGGGACAAATCTCTGAATGTCCTTGAGTGGCCCAGCCAGAGCCTGGACTTGAACCCGATCGAACATCTCTGGAGAGACCTGAAAATAGCTGTGCAGCGACGCTCCCTATCCAACCTGACAGAGCTCAAGAGGATCTGCAGAGAAGAATGGGAGAAACTCCCCAAATGCAGGTGTGCCAAGCTTGTAGTGTCATACCCAAGAAGACTCAAGGCTGTAATTGCTGCCAAAGGTGCTTCAACAAAGTACTGAGTAAAGGGTCTGAATACTAATGTAAATGTGATATTTCATWTTTTTTATATACTGTTGCAAATATGTCTATAAACCTGTTTTTGCTTTGTCATTATGGGGTATTTTGTGTAGATTGATAAGGGGGGAAAAAATTACGTAACAAACGTAAGGTAACAAAATGCGTAAAAGTCAAGGGGTCTGAATACTTTCCAAATGCACTGTAAATACTACATGGCCATCATTGGTCTAATAGAATTGACAGCCCATCGTTTGTGACTAGTTTTATATCATGAGAATGTGTTTGAGGTGCAAACACCACTGTAGCCTGAATTTGCTCTATCCAATTATATTATCTAGGCAACTGTTTTTCTTTTTTAGAATGGCTTGACTGGTCAGTAATCTCATGCCATTCAAAGTGCCAATTGTATCCAGTAAGTCAATATTGAACATTTATCCATTTGTGATCGGGCGTGTGGTAAAACCGGATCAATAGCCTATACAGGACAAGCTTAGTATAGTAGGTAACTATCTCTGTGTATTCTGCCAACATTTTCCTGTAGTTGAAATAAATCCACAAAGGATGGACAAACTGATGTAGGTAATGGGGTAGGGTAATGCTTAGTGAAGAGTCTGTCACATAAAGTATTCTTTTTGTTCTCCTAGTGCTGTATAAATGGAGAACAGGGGCCGGATTCACAAAACACTTCTTACACAAAAACTTTCATCAAAAAAGTTCATAAGATAGTTCGTAAGTGCAATTCCTCAAAAATATCGTAAGATGTAATGATTTTATTATGAACTTCTCAAATATCTTCTTATGAATCTTCTTAAGATGTATGTTGCTAGGCAACCAATTTAGCTATCTAGCTAGCAATGGCAATCATGTTAACATATTTCACACCTAAATTACTGTTCTAAAACATGTTCTTGGGTTTAAGATACTCCATTTTGAAACTTTCAGGTGAAGTTTGAGTGAATTAAACATGTTCAATTGCTTTCATGAGCTGTTTTCTCTCACTGCCCTGAGTTTAAGACAAGGGTTTAGCTATCTTGGAATCAACAACATTTCCAAGAACTTTATTTTCAAGAAATTGCGCTAGAAAATATCCAATAACCTTTCTGAGGAATAGCAACTTTGCTTAACTTTCTTCTTAAGTCTACAGTTAAAGGGAAAATGGCAGTTAAGAAGAAATGTGTTCTTAAGAAGGTTTTGTGAATCTGGGCCCTGGTTCTGAATACCGTGTCTGTACTTGTTTGTCTAACCCTGACACTTGTTATCAATAATCAACAGACACAGACACATTGAGTCTCATGGAATCATTGGAGTCATCATGAATAAACATGTTGACTTGAAGTTCCAAAAGGTCCACTCTGATATTTTTTTACTTAATGGAAATACGTACACCCCACCACACACACCCTCGCCGCCTGTGATTGGTCACCACGTCCCGGCAGCACAGATTAAGACATGTTTCCCCACTTTACCTCCCCTGTTCCCCACGCCAGCATCACATGACCCATTACATCAYTGGATTGAGGTCAGCTCTGGATTAGGATGCTGGGAGAGCGGTGGAATTACTGAAAGTGAGGGAGAAGTGGCGGGAGGAAGGGGGGTTCAAAGGGTACAGAGCGAGAGAGTGGCATTAAGAAGAAAGAGGGGCAAAGGGGAGAGAAGTAAGAGTCTCTGTACAGTAGAGGGCTTAATGTAAAAAGGGGGATTGTACAAAGCAAGCATCTTAAATTCCATGTCCATACTTTGGTTAAAGTGCAGTTTGTGTGTGGTCATGCAGTTGACCTCTGTTAGAGTTCGAACAATCATTTGTTATCAGAGGAGAGATAATAACAGATAATGGTCTTCTACATAAGTGAGGAGGAAGGATATGTGACCCACAGGAATGGGGTCACCGTGAAATGATTGGTTGACTGTTTTGGAGATCACTCCACTGTGTCTCTACTTGTCTGCTCTGTTCCTCTGTTGACCACTCTCTCATGTATTCATTGTATAACGTTGTGTTTATCAAGCCATATGGGCAGGCCTCTCCGCCTGCTTGTTGCACTGTTCTCTCCCCTCCCTCTCTATTCCTCCCTCCATCTCTCAGGAGATTACGTTTGGAGAAGAGTTATTGATGGTCGGTGATGCTAACAGTCAGTGGTAGCTGCTTCTTAACAGCATTCGCTAGTACATACCATATCAACACACTTTGGGAGATAACAAAAAGCCACAGGTTCATAACAGCAGTCTAAATCTATAACAAAGACAGGCAAGACGGTTATAACAGAAGTCTAAATCTTAAAAACGACAGGTTCTAACAGCAGTATAAATCTATTAACATCAGACAGGTTCATAAGAAGTCTATAATCATATAAAAAGACAGGTTCATAACAGCAGTCTAATCTATACAAAGACAGGTTCATAACAGCAGTCTAAATCTATAAACAGACAGGTTCATACAGACAGTTGCTAAATCTATAACAAAGACAGGATATACAGAAGTCTAATCTATAAAAAAGACAGGTTCATAACAGCAGTCTAAATCTATAACAAATGACAGGTTACATACACAGTCTCTACTAACAAACATGACAGGTTAATAAGCAGTCTAAATCTATAACACAGACAGGTTCATAACAGCAGTCTAAATCTATAACAACAGACAGGTATATACAGCAGTCTAAATTTATAACACAGACAGGTTCATAACAGCAGTCTAAATCTATAACAAAGACAGGTTATAACAGCGAAAGTCTAAATCTATAAAAAGAGACAGGTTCATAACAGAGTCTAAATCTATAACAAAGCAAGGTTAATAAACAGCAGTCTAAATCTATAACACAGACAGGTTCAATAACAGAGTCTAAATCTATACCAAAGACAGGTTCATAACAGAAGTCTAAATCTATAACAAAGACAGGTTCATAACAGAAGTCCTAAATCTATAACAGACAGGTTCATAAACAGCATCCTAAATCTATAACAAAGACAGGTTCATACAGCAGTCTAAATCTATTACAAAGACAGGTTCATAACGAAGTCTAATTATACAACAAGACAGGTTCATAACAGAGTCTAAAATCTATAACAACAGCAGTAAGGTTATACAGCAGTCTAAATCTATAACATACAGGTTTCATAACAGCAGTCTAAATCTATACATCAGACAGGTTCATAGCAGTCTAAATCTATAACATAGACAGGTTCATAAAGCAGTCTAAAATCTAATAAACATCAGACAGGTTAGTAAATCAATTACTAAATGTGACAGGTCAAACAGCAGTCTAAATCTATAACTCAGACAGGTTCATAACAGCAGTCTAAATCTATGACATCAGACAGGTTCATAACAGCAGTTAAATCTATAATCAAGACAGGTTCATAAAAGCAGTCTAATCTATAACATCAGACAGGTTCATAACAGCAGTCTAAATCTATAACATCAGACAGGTTCTAAAGCAGTCTAAATCTATAACAATCAGACAGGTTCATAACAGCAGTCTAAATCTATAAAACAGACAGGTTCATAACAGCAGTCTAAACTAACAGGTTCATAACAGAAGTCACTATCTGCAGTATGTTGTCAGACATATAATTTAGGTGAAATAGAAATCCTAAACGGACTAGGACTTGTTACTATAACCCAGTGAATTCCTCTGAGCCAGACTCTCCAGATTAGTCTGTGAGAGACTGGCACAGCAGGGCCTGGCAGGACTGGGACTGGCTACTGGAAGAAGTCGCACACGGCCAGCCTTGCCATGAAGACACAGAAAACACTATACTGTATGAAAACATGATAGTGATGGAAAGTATTTTACTGTAATTTTTAGGTATTCTAGTTTTCTTCATGTTTTTCCCCAAATTAATTTGTATTCCACTCTTGTTCCAATATGTAGGCCTCGTTCTCTTCCCTCATTTATGTACTACAGGTCAAAATTTCATTAAATATCCTTTTTCCCAGGATGCACTGGGCTTCGAGGGCAGCTGTCATGGGTAATGTTGGAACCAATTTGTCATCTGGAGAGAGAAGGACAGTAATCCTGCCAGGAGAGAGAAAGATGTCAAGAGAATAATGCACGTGGAGATGGAGAGGAAGAAAGGCTGGAGAGACAGAGACACCATGGAGAAGAGAGAAAGAGAGAGAGATAGGAGGAAGAAGAGAGAGAGAGAGAGAGAGAGACTGTAATCCTGTCTAATTCACTTAGCGAAGCGCTGAAGGGGCAAAACACTAAGAGGATTGGGACATTCTCTAAATTAGATCAGTAAAAATAACAAAGTGCAAGGAGAGTTGAGAAGAAGTGTGGACATGTGGACACTTGGACACAGGCCAGGGGGCCAGGACAGGGCGACAGGACGGGAGAGGGGGACTAAGGATGATAGTGGACATGTTTACTGACAGACATCGGAACAGCTTGGCCTAGTGCTCCTGTTTGAGACTTCTCTCCAAGTCAGAGAAGGAACCACAATCCCCTAGTTAGTTCTACTTCAATTTAACCCTAATTCTAAGGCTGACCTATCCTCTTTCCCTCCCTCCTCCAACCCTGACTACGCCAAAATCAGACTTCTCTCATAAACAAGTCTAATCCGGACAATAATCTCAGTCCAAGACATTAACAATAATCTTGGATCCGAACACTGACTTTTAGTCTCGATTATAACTAGGTGTTAAACTTTAAGCCCCAGTATTGACTTAGTAAAAGTATATAACATGATTGTCAGTCAGGTGTTGATCCAGTGATAGACCTAACCATAATACTGATCTTATTACTACATAAAGTTGAATTGAGCATACTGTACTTATCCTTTAAACAAATGATGGAGTTAGGTCATTCCTGTTACAATTCTATCTTAGATGAATCATGACAGTAATAATCAGAGAACATTTTCACTAAAATAATAGTAATAACTTTATTCATGTAGGACTTCTTAATACAAGTAACAAAGGGCTTCACGCCATAAAATAAAAGTACTAACAAATAAACAAAAACAAGAGGGAGATGAAATGTAAAAAAGAAGATAGCTAATTAAAATCGTACAGTGAAATCAAACATTAAAAGCATCTTTATGAAGTGTATCTTCACAAGGTAAAAAGAGGCACTGAATCTGCAATATGATGGAAGGAACAGTAATTACAGTGACAATGATAGAATATGATTACATTCATACTGCAGTTTTATTAGTAAAAAGAGATTTTCAGCCTTGTCATATCAAACAACCAATATTAGAATTAGACACCATTCAAAGATTCAAATGGGCAGCCATGATGCCATTTGGTTGATTGAAGAGAAGTACAGTGAATGGCATATAAAGCTTGACAGGGATAGACATAAGCTATTTGTTAATGTTGGCCATATATAGATGTAAATTTACAACCAATTGCATATTAGGATTAGGCTTTATGTCATAGAGAATACGGGCTTTTGGGGATTGTAAATTATCACAGATGGTATTTAAAACAAAGGCAGACAAATTTTCTCCATCTTCTCTTATCTAAAAAATTTAACTTTCTCTCTCAGTGTCGGTCTTCTTCCTCTTTTAAGTCTTATTTTGGACTTTATGTTGTAGAAAAAAAACGATTAAAACTTCACTTTCATGAGATGAACAAATTCATTGGATTTTCCTCCTTTCAATAAATCCATTTTGCACCTATAGAATTAGAATTGACTTTTAATCAGCTTGATTCACAAACAAAACATGTGGTATCCAGTATCCTTTGATTGGCTCCTTTCTGTTCACATAACCTCTCAGTTGTTTCAACCAATAATAAATGACAAACGATTGTAGATAAGGAACCATCCAACCTATCCCTGAGAGCAGTCTAGAACCCTGCCTAGAACCCAGTCTTGAACCAAAAGAACCCAAGCATGCCACCGCGTTTTCACAAACAATGTTCCTCCCCCCAAATCTTATGTGACCCCAATTTATCTCTGTGAAACTATGCCTCTGAGCAGAACAGAGCATAATTGGGATTTTTTTTTTAACCTTTACCCCCCCCACACACACACACCCCTCCACCACCATCCCTGCCCCCACACTTTCTAGTTCCATCCAACCTATCACAGAGAGTAGTCTAGAACCCAAAGCCAGAGAACCTAAGCGTCCTACATGCCATCATGTTCTCACAAACAATGGTTCCCCCAACTCAACTCTCACGTGACGCCAATTCATCACTGTGAAACTATGCCTCGGACAGAACAGAATTGGGAAATTTGATTTCTTTTTCATTTACTTTTATTCCTTACAAACCACCCACCCCCCTCGTGCAGAATGTCGGGGTGGACTGGTGGGTGGGTTGTTGGGATTAGGAATCGATTAAGAGGAAATTGGACTGTAGGGCTGACTACGTCTCGCAGGGCCCGGCCGCAGGATGATTACAGTATTTACAGAACAGCCCGGTGGCCAGCTTGTTTGCCAGGGATTAGAGGCAAAGAAATGAATCATATTTTTAAGTCCTAAGTGTATCTGTCTCCTGCTCTGTCCCACTCTGTCTCTGTGCTTTACTAGTCCATATGCTGCTCCCAGGGATTACCATGGGGGAGGTTCTGGTCCTCTAGTCTGTTTCCTCCATTGCTCTACTCCTCTTTCTCATCTCTTATCCCTCTCCTTACTTTTCATCTCTCTTTCCTCTCCTGCCTCGTCTCTCATTTCTCATATCTCTTTATCCCTCTCTCTATTCCTCTCCCTCCTATTTGCCTCTCTATCGATCATCTCTCTGCTCCCTGACTATAGACATGTAAATGAATACGGGCGGCAGGTAACCTAGCGGTTAAGATCATTGGACCAGTAACTGAAGTTAACAGTTAACCTCCAACAACAACTGCTCACTGGGCCCTGATGATGTCGATTAAGGCAGCGCACCTCTCTGAATCAGAGGATGCACTCAGTTGTGGAACTGACTAGATATCTCCTTTCCTTTTGGGTATCCTTACCATCTATGTCAGGGGTTTCCAAAGATGTTTCGCTCAGGCCCCCCTTCTAGCATTAAGGGAACACACCCCCCCCCCCCCCCCCTGCCCGTGTGCCATGTCTATTTCTATGGGAATAAGCACGGTTCGTGACACAAAATGCTCCCTCTTGTTATTCGAGCACTGTTCATGACACAAACTGTGAGAGAGAACATTTTGCAGGTTTAAAGCTAATTTTCTGCAATTCTACACATATTGCCATTTTTTATGTGTGTTCATATGATATTTGAGTGACTTTAACATTACAACAATATCTATGGGCGAATTTTTTTTGCTGACATGGGCTAGTTGATCTGGACATTTCTGACAAGTTATAAATAGCTCTGTAAGGTATACAATGACTGACATGAGAAGAAGAAAACTGATGATGCACTACTCTATTTCGAAATGGCACCTTGTACATTCTACTTTTACAACTTCCAAGAGTAAGTTGAAAGCTGGACTGAGTTCCTTAAAAAAATCAAAAAATAAAAGGGAGTTACATAGATTATATAATCTTTGTAACTCCCTCTGTGAACTTCATGTTGAAACGCAAAGATCTGAACAGAGATGCTGTGCCATTACAGTCCTAAAACAAACTTTGACCCAAATATGTCAATGCCGTACTCAGTTGATGGTGTGGAAGTATTTTTTTATACAAATCAAGAAATATCACAATGGACTTATAAAACAGGTACAGAATTAGTCTTCTAGATGGTTATGCAAAGTTTTATTTAGGCTCGTCTAGGATTGGTTTGGTCTCTTGGATAATAATTAATAAGATTATATGGACAGGAAGGACCCTGATCCTAGATCAGCACTCCTACTCTGAGACGCTTTGTGAATATGGTCCCAGATCTTTTTTTAACATGCATTGGTCTTTTTACAACCTTTTGTCCAGTGCACTTTTCATAACACTGGTATAGCTGACTTACTAATAAAACACATGGAAATATATATTAGCCATCCAAATCCCTACCTCTCTGTTTTACGAGGTTAATCAATGGGCCCCCACAGATTTAGGCCTACTTCTAATCTTCATAACTTGCATCCACTCTGTTCTTTCTCCTCTCAACATCTCCCCTCTCAAACGTTTGCATGGATTAGAGTAGTGTCCCCGGACGTCACTTTTCAATCCCACTCTGTGTATGTACGATAGATACTTTACTTCCTGCTCTCCTTGCAGGGATACAGGGATACAACAGGATAACACATGTGGGAAAGGGATCTAGGAGAGGCATGCGATCTTAAAAGCATAATAGCAGTTGCTTCATTCTTATTGGTTGGATGATTAAGTGCCACTAAAGTGTACAATGAAGTTGGACTGCTGCTGTTCATTGCACACTGATAGGATTGTCTTATTACTTTGTTGGGCCCATTCTTATGCACGTCGTTATTATGCAAGCATTTATGTAGCAGTTTTAAAGGAGGAATGTCACATATTTGATTTGATCTGTGGCGAATGAGTTTTTCAGCACATGAACTAGATGTAATCATTGTATAGGGATAATCTTTGACTATACTGGTCTTTGATTAAATGTTATTTTCTTCGCTGCAAAGCAATTTCTCTCTTGGATAATAAAGTTATAGTACTCCTGCTAGTAGTACTGTATCCATCAACCACCAGTTGGTCTTTTAGCCTGTTGTGAGGCTCAGGGTACTGGAACAGGGTACTGGCACAAAACACAATGACCACTTAGATTTTCTTCAGTTGTTTAATGTCTTAAAACTCAATAGCTATCCCATGTAGAAGTCGGGGGTGGGCAAACAAACAGGAGATATGTCCGATATACTAATACTAAAGAGGGGGAGTAATTCGTATCAGAAATAAAAGCATAGAATGCAAATAATGAATGTGGATGATCAGGAAGTATACAGAGCATTGTATGCTATCACCACTAACTTTATTGGATAAACCCCTGAGTTTGAAAAACATTGTTCAGAAAAGAAGAGACCAGAAAACAGAAAAAAATACAATTAAAATGGCCAGTCTTCTAGAAATTTGCGTGGTGTGTCTGTGTAACACATTGTTAGTACCAGACATGATTGCATTTTCAAGTCAAGTTTAATATTTACAAAAAGAACAAAATAAACAGAATAGTAGCAATATTCATAATAGCTTTAGAATTAATAATAATAATAATTATAGTAATAATGATCATATTAACTTCAAACAAATTACCACAATTTTACTTCAAAGGACTCACAAATTTAAAGAAACATAATATGTTATACTCTAATACAAAAAGATGAAACGATACATCAACACAAAATGGTAGCCCTCGCTCCTTTACAGGTAACAACTGAGAGATGCTCCATGCTTTCTGTGCAAGGGTAGCGCAATCATGCCCAGACCCTTCCCTTTCTACTGTTGAGTCTTCTCTCCTGCAAATATCTCATTGTAACAGTATATTCGGCAACAGGGTTAGTTAAGTCATTAAGAGGAAATGTAGTATTTAAGTACTGGTGAAGTAATCATCAAACCCCCCCACCACCCACCCGCCCAACAAACAAAGAGTGGGATAAAAACGCAAAGGCTACACATTTGTCATCCTTGCATATCCCAGAATGCCTTGTGCCCAGATGTGATTCATTCCATGATTGGTGCTCAAAGATTAAGAGGTCTATTACTGACCCTATCACCCTAATCCAGCCCCCCTCCTTTACCCCCCTTCACTCTAACACACTGTCTGCCGAGGGTCCCCTCCCTTCAAAGCTACTGGGTAAAATGATACAACAATAGCCTATGGTCTCTACTTGACAGTACCAAAGGTTATCCTTGCTTTACCCATCCCCTCTTGCTTATGGAGACACCCATGCACGTCTGTGTGTCTGTCTGTGTGTCTGTTTGGCTCCAGGATCTCTCAATTCACCAAATATGAAAAGCAGCTTCATAACAAAAATAAACCATAAAACAAATGACAGAGGGAAAAAGAAAACAACCATTGTCCCCATTGGAGTCAGGCTTTGCCTATTGCTGGAAATCCCTCTGTTTGTTCAATATCAAATTCAAGGCAGAGTCATTTTCTTCATTACAATGTACACAACTTTCAATTGTCCTGAAGTAATGACAAAAATAACCACTGAATCCAATTTGGTCTAAAGTCAAGGCCAGCCCACCCATCTTGGGGGTGGAATTCCACTTTTCCTTTCTAATTCTCAGTTACCATTAAGCACAACAAGACCACTAAAGGAGTGACAGATCTGTTCAGAAATCAACTTGGGGTTGACTATCAGCTACCTGACCAATGGGATCCATTGCAACCAATATTTAATATCCTTTTTTTCCTTTTTTTAAAATCAATTGTTCGTTCTCTCCATCAAATTGATACTTCATCCAGCCTTCAAATTGCAAATCTCTATTCATTTGGTCCTCAAAACCCTGATTATGGCATACAAGAATGGACCTTTGTTAATTATGCTGTTTTTCGAAATGTAACCATCAAATTATAAATGTATACAATTTCATTCTACAGGTATTGCTTTCAATCGTGTGGTATGTATTCCTTTTTAAAATCAGTTCTCAATTTTAGTATCTCAATTATCTTTTTACATGTCGATTTGTTTGTCATCACTTCTATATGACTAACTTTATTACGTCAATGTCCCATTGATTGTGCATCCTCACGTTGATAATGCTGTATTAATTGGATATCATTGATTTAACAATATTGATGTGGTCTGTCATTTCTTGTCACCTTCCCAAAAATCACAAAGCCCAACATCAGTGGATCTGCTTCCACATTGCTTTCCATAACACAAAAAAGAATGACATTTTCTCAGTCATTGAGTTCATGGACTGAAATGATTAGTTGACCATCTATGTGTCCAAGTCTTTAACACTGAATGGAATGGGAGCTTCTCCTGGCTGGTCCCTTCTTACCTCCTCCACCTACAAGACCTGGAACTTCCAGGAGTTCTGGTCTTTGTAGTCCAGGCAGTCAGCTGCGTTGAAGTTGAGTTTCCAGGAGGCAGCTTTGGTCCTTGTAGTCCAGGCAGTCACGGCCCCGAAGCCCAGCGAGGCGGCTGTGTAGCCCTGCGAAGACAGAGAGGCAGGGGACTGGCCGAGGTGCCCGCCCATGGAGGTGATGGGGCTGAGGGCGCCCCCGGTGGCGGAGAGCTGTGAGTGCATGGGAGACAGGTAGGAGCTGCAGCCAGGCAGTGAAGTAGGAGGACGAGCCTGCGTAGCTCTGGTTGTAGGCCGGGGCCTGGGTGTAGGTCATGGGGTAGGCAGAGGAGCGCTGCATGCAGGGCGTGGTGAGGCTGACAGGGGTCTGGCAGCGGGGAGATGGAGGCAGGGCTCCAAATGGACACGGTCGCGTTGGCACTGCTGGAGCTGGGGGTGATGGCGGTGCAAGGGGAGGGTACTGGACTGTAGGACCCGTTGGTGTTGACACTGGCCTCAGAGTTGGCCTCTCGGGCTGGAGAGCCTTCTTCTTGGGTGGACGAGGTTTAGACTGGCCGTGCTCTGCTGCGCCTGCTGGCGGCATTTAGCGCGCGGTTCTGAAAACCATACCTGTGGAGGAGCACGTGGTGAGTTCTCAGACAACTCAGCTCCCATTCTGGCCAAACAATCACTGACGTTTTGTAAATAGACATTTGACCCACACTTTCATTTTTGCAAGATCATTTTACCAATTCTGGTGGGCATTTATGCATGGAAGTATATATATCCTGTTTATTACCTGTACACGAGACTCTGGTAGGTTGATCTTGAGGGCCACTTCTTCCCTCATGAAGATGTCGGGGTAGCGCGTTTTGGAAAACAGTGCCTCCAAGATGTCTAACTGCGCGCGCGTAAACGTGGTCCTTTCCCGACGCTGCTTTCTGGGGATGTCTAAAATACACACACACACACAAAAGTTATTTTTTTATTATATTTCGTTAACTCATCGTATATTTGGTTTTGTGAACCTTTTCCCCCTTGGCCAAAATGCTTTCAAATGGAACAAGAGAAAAATAGAACGGAAGAACGAACTGTGAATCACTTGTTTGGTGTAAAAATGTTGTCAAATTGCCAAGTTAAATAATAGTCTAAATTCCATTAGGCTCATTTAGAACTGAATTCGTGTAATTTCGTGTAATATAATGTTACTAATAAGTACTTATACTGAGGCATATATGATGTTCTCTATTAAAACATGTATTGTATATTCATGAGTGCTTTGTTTCCAATGTTATAGAAAATAAATATATGTCTCTAGCCTATATATAGTCTATATATATATATATATTTCCCTTTATTACAAATGTGTTTTATTTAATGTTCGAGTGTTCTATCTTTTTCTCCTATCTCTTCACATTATACATTAATTCAGCTAAACACTGTGGCTTTATAAAACATAAACAAACACTAAATAAAATACGTTCGATAAAGGGAAGAAATGTATCTTGATAAAACATGAATGTTTTCACATGAAGGTAGAGCTCTATAACTCTTGATTACACAACTGACAGGAACCTCAAATATCTAGAGTTACAGGTCTTTGTGAATTAGACTGGTGTTTATAACGTATGGCCCTGGATCAATCAAAAATAAAACATCTGCATTTCCTTTCATACAAATAGTTGTTACCACTTACACATGAAGTATATAGGTCATCTCATTTTAAAACTGGCATTTTACTCCAAGGCCCTTGAAACAAGTTACTATGGACGTTGACCATATCTTTAAAAATACAAACATGGTTTGTTGTATGTGCGCAATAAGACATTTCCATTTGAAACAATGTAGTTCAGTGATGACCCTCAAAATGTGGCATCAGCTAAGAATAAGACATGGTGTCCGTAGTATGACTATATATTATCCACAACTCGCTGTCATAAGTCTAACAACAAGAACGTAAACAACATAATGGGGGCTTGTTGTGCCCTGTTCCCTTTACGCACTCGTTGCTCATGGATATGTATCAGTACCGCTTGGAATTCAGGCAATTGTTGAGACAAACAGTTCTAAAACATGAAAAAGTTACAAATATGACTTACTTGGGTATCCGACGGCAGAGTGTAGTAGATCCATGCCAGGACCAGACAGAGTTAACCCGTTCACGGCGTAATGAGGCTGCTTAATGTAGGACATCATGCCTGTGCCGGCTTTAAAACGCTCCCTCGCCCTCTCTCTCTCTTACACTCAGGCCGGGGGCCGGGTCTTCTGCTATTCTCCAAGGGTTGTCCCTCTCTCTCTCTTCCTCTCTCTCTCTCTGTCCCTCCCTCTCTCTCTTTCTCTCTATCACTTCTTTTTCTTTATAAATGCCGATCGGCTTTTTGTTTTGTTTTCCTCCTTTGTCTCTGACCCTCTCGCAGTATTTTGCCAACTTTTGAGGCTACAGTAATACTCGCTGGTAAGGAGTGCAGGTTCAGGGCGCCGATACTCCTTGTTCTGCTGCCTTCACACCTGTTGATCAAGCTCTGTCAAAGCACATCTATTCAATAGGTATTGTGGTGCCGGTGTATTCTTTCAATTTCACTTACAAAGTAGCCTGAAACCAACAATTAAACACACTAGCCAGTGGTATGATCACCGTTCTAAGTGTGATGAACCTTTCAATCCAAGACGCGCGCTTTCGAAGTGCGCATCGGCGTCAAGAAGGGAAGGTATTGTTCCTTATTCTTCCGGTGTCAGATCTAGCGTTCCCTGGACTGAGCTCGAGCCTGTCTGTTGAAGCAAAGAGGATCGAGTCGTGCTTCCAGTGAGTGGCGATAAGCTGGGGTGAGAACGCGGAACTGAGCGAACCAAGAAAGAAGTTGGCTAATTAGAGTGAAGTTCTTGCGCCGAGTAGACTCTGACCCCTCCCTCTCTCTTCTCTCTCTCTCTCTCTCTACATCTCTCTCTTTATCTCTCTCTCCATCTCTCTCTATCTCTTTATCTCTCTCTCTCTCTTTATCTCTCGCTCTCTCTTTATCTCTCTCCATGTCGTGACACACACTTTGCACTTTGTTGGATTTGATGCACATTCATCCAGTCAAATGAAACAACAGTTTGATATGTGTAGGATAAGGAACAAACAGGTGGACACAAACCAAATGGAACACTGGCGAGACAAACTGAGTTACACGGTTATTTTTCAAATCTCCTTTATCCACATTCAAGTTAAAAGGGGAAACATTGGTATAACAATTTTGAATTAAAGCGTACAGTAACTGCATAGCCTACCAATCCACTTAACCAAAACATACAATTGCACACTCATTCGTGAAAGTTAAATTGTGAAATTAAATAGATGGGCCACTCAATATTTCGGAGTAGCCTATACGTTTGGTGTGTTATAAGAGTCCGTTTTGAATTGTTAAAGACAAAGGGACAAGCTAGCAACTCTGTTGAAGTCATTTTCCTGGAGACGAAGAGGACCTTTAGGAGTTGAATAACAGTGCTGCACTGTCAGGGAAAGCTTGATAGCTATCAGAAGAGTACATCCGTATCGAATCTATTGTCTTGTTTGGGGAGAGCACATTTCATACATTTTACACCGCTTTTAAAACACAGAAGTAATTGGGCGATGTAGTCTGAGTGAGGAAATTCAAGGGGTGGAAGGGGCTGGGGGTGGGGGTGTGGTGGGTGTACAAGCAGGATTAAAACGACATAAAGGCTGCGTTGTTCTCTATTAAACCCTCTACTGATCCCCAACATACTCCCTCTTTTACTATTCATCTTTCTGTAGTAATAATAATAACAATATTAATACTTATAATTATGATATTAATAATAATAATGGTATGATGTTATTTGTTGTAATATTATAATTAACAGGGATAACAGTGCATCTTATTATTGTCTATCAAAATAGTAACATGATATCAACATTATGGTCATGATTGCAATTTAAAGCCATACATTTTTATAGTCTCTTGGTGCATTTCATTCCAAATAAGTGGGTGAATTATTATAGGCAAACTTGCAGAAGTCTATGTAAGTTGTACTCGTTAGCGCATGTCCCTCAGCGCATTTAATTGTAAATCATGACCATAATGGTTTGATTGATAGTTTCGTCGGTTGTGGTGTAAAACAATGTTAAAGACAGCATTAAGATTGGCCAAAAAGTTATAATAAACTGCAAAGCTACTTGTTGTTGAGTTGGGACTGAAAACATTGCGTTGCTTTCGGTTACTTTGTCCAGTGTTTTTATTCGTTGTAGAAATCTACCCCGGTGATTTATTTAAATGCGATGAGTGGTTGTCCATCCTGTGATTGTTGGCCTGTGTCTCATCCTATCCCTGTGGCCAGACAATTTCACAGTGTCCAAAGCCGATTCTCTGCTCTTGTTAATTGAATCGGATTTCTTATAGTTTAAAATCCACACAGACCCATGTACTGCCSAAACTGTATAAGGGGTTTATCTGAATCTGTAAAGCCACGGCGGAGATATAAAGAGAGAGAGACTATACCCGCATGTTGAACATTTTAAATCTCAAATAAACGTCTTTACCTGCGGCATCTGCCGGTGCGCACAGCGTGAGTATGTGTGTTGTTTTAACCGTCCAATTTGGAATATGTGTTTCAAGAGGCCACATCACCTGCTCAACTGGGCTATCAGGTATGGTTTTCGTCTTTACATTTCATATAGATAATATCGAAAGCTGACGATCGAAATAGCCTATTATTTGTAAATAGGACAAGAAGCGCAACAGTCGATGGTTAAAGACTTTAAAACTACGTGTGACATACTTTCTGAGGAGCAAAACAAAGAGCGCGTGTCAGAGTAGGCCTACACGCGCACTCATATGTGCACCTGCTCGTCTGCGCTTCTAGGTCTCGCTCTCTTACCATTCCTTCAGTACAATTTTAGGATATGCTTTTATGCGTTGGGAGAAACAATTAACTCGTACAAAAGCTTTTCAAATATAGTATTTAACATTAATGATGTACGTTTTTCCACGCATTTCCTGATTGTTATATTATTTTTACCATGATCAAACCGGTAGCATTTTCAAAGACAACCAAATTGTATTCATGTAAGTTATTGACTTTTGGTTGGGCATATTTCCATGCCCAACATTGAAAATTCCATACTTTTTCTGATTTCTTTAGTTTTTATTTACGATTTTGTTGCATAAAATGCAAATGTTATGCATTTGGTTTATCGAATGAATTCGATAAAAATTAAAGACACACGCTCGGTTAAGGTGTTTGTGTTTGACCTACACTAGCTTATTTCTTCATTCATTCTTTTTCATCCTAGTCTACATCACTTTATCCTAAAATTGTGTTTAAAACGGAGGACATTCTAAATACAAAAAAAAATATAGAACCTACAAATTGTTAATGAAGAAGCACTGCATTTTGAGACATTTGGCAATAGCCTGTCATTAATATATTTCTAGTCTTCCAGAAAAGTGTAACCTGGTCATTTATTTTCTGAAAGTATTGCTGTTGTTCTTTTGTGCTGTCAATAACAACTGTAATAACAGTTGTGAATTGATATTTTAGGAGGTGCTTGTCTTGGACATTTACTGTGCATGCCAATGAATTATACTTATGGTTGCACTAGGACCCAGGGCAGATACAAATTCAGAACACAACCACCACATAAGGGCTTACCATATCTAATCAAACACACACACACACACACACACACACACACACACACACACACACACACACACACAACCACACACCACACACACAACACACACACACACACACACACACACAACACACACACACACACACACACACATCACACACACACACACACACACACCCTTAGAAACATCATATTATTTTAACTCGCATGCAATCAGTCTCAGAGGCATGCATAACAACTGCTGTATTTTGATAACATTTTCATCTTCTCCAAACTATTTTATTCCCTAGTTGACCCCGACTTCTCTCCCACTTTGTCAGAAGACTGCAGCCATATGTGCATGGTTGCTCTTTCTAATTTAATTACCAAATATGTAAGCTCTTTCAATGTATATTTTTCCTGTCTGGCTACAAAAGAAAACGGGTAAATGCAAAACATGTTACTTTCCAAACCAATGTCTAAATGTGCAAAAATATATATTTGCACCAGACACGTAGTAATCGGCCTATACATATATTGATATATTTACTGGGGTCAAACATTCATTTGTGAGCCAGTTTCCCCCTCCAGGGCCTTCTGTTGTAAAACAAGCAGAGCCTGTGGATATTCAGGGACCTACTGAAAAACTGTCATGAATGTGAGGAATGTGACTTATTAGTGAGGGATATTAATCTCTATTTAACATCCAGGCCATTGTTAAGGACAATGTAACTTGATTGGTTGCATATACAATTTGAGTGTACTTATGTGAGTGTGGTGATACCTTGGATGGACAGGGCCTATGCTCATGGGTGACAGTGCTATGGCTCTCAGGGAATGTGTGTGTGTGTGTGTGTGTGTTGTGTGTGTGTGTGGTGTGTGTGTGTGTGTGTGGTGTGTGTGTGTGTGTGTGTGTGTGGTGTGTGTGTGTGTGTGTGTGTGTGTGTGTGTGTGTGTGTGTGTGGTGTGTGTGTGTGTGTGTGTGTGTGTGTGTGTGTGTGTGTGTGTGTGTGTGTGGTGTGTGTGTGTGTGTGTGAGCGTGTGAGAGAGAGAGAGATGTGTTTGCACAGAAAGAGGAGATTACCAATGATCACTACAAAGTTTAAGAGGTCACCGATATGAGCATTGGTGATTGGTTGCATTAAGCATGGGCCAAAAATACAAACCAAACACAACAACCCCCTCCTCCAAAACCCCCAAAACCCAAACAGTGTTAGTGTGCAGCTGCTAGAGCCCTGCATCATGGTATTTGTTCGATACACACATTGTACACCAACACCAACACACACACACACACACACGCACAGAGTTCAGCCGATTTATCATAATATGCTTTATCTGAAAAGTAAGTATCTTACCTCGGGATAAAGGGAGGATAGTGGGGCTTGTAGTCAGATTGGCAGAGGAAGGGAGAGGATGGAGGGAGTCCGCTAGTCCATAGAGAGGACATTAAGGACCTGTTTGGAACGAATTGATGACTGATAAGATATAGGGGCCTGCTCGCCAATACAATGGGGAAGTGTTGTACCCAGGAACATAGATCTCTGTGGCACTGATATGATTGACAGATGGACCTGGAGGGACCATCGTCGTACATAGATGAATGGATGGATGAACAGGTAACCCCCGAGGAGGAGGGGAGGGTGTTTGGACCCCACTGGGGGCCTTTTCTATAGTTGTAAGGAAAAATAATAGTGTGATTCCTGATAAAGAAGTGTAGAGAACGAGAGGAAGTAGAGAGAGAGGAAGGGAGGGGTATAGTGGGAGGGGCGTGGGGTAGGACCTGTCCACAGAGACATTATCAGCGGCATAGCTATATACTTTATACAGGTGTGTGTTTAGTGGTTTCAACCCTTTTGTTGTGCTATGTTTTACATTTGAATTCCAATAGTTTTCTTTATGTGTCTTGCGTGATTGTGTTTTTGTATGTGATTGTCCTTATATGTAAATCTTGCAAATACTGGCATTTACATTTAATCGTACACGGTTAATGGTGAAGTGTTAACATCCATGTCAGTGGTTGTCGTGGCATCAAGGTCAGGCTGTGTTAATAATGAAATTAGACTGATGTAGGGATTACGCTGTATAACTAAGCCAGGCAGTGACAGTAGTGAGTCTGTGTGCACAGATACACTGACTGTACAAAACATTAGGAACACCTTCCTAATATTGAGTTGCACCCGTTTTGCCCTCAGAATAGCCTCAGTTCGTCAGGAAATGGACTCTAGAAGGTGTCAAAAGCGTTCCACAGGGATGCTGGCCCACGTTGACTCCAATGCTTCCCACAGTAGTGTCAAGTTGGCTGGATGTCCTTTGGGTGGTGGACTATTCTTGATACACATGGGAAACTGATGAGCGTGAAAAACCCAGCAGCGTTGCAGTTCTTGACACGCTCAAACCGGTGCTGGCACCTACTACCATACCCCGTTCAAAGGCACTTACATCTTTTGTCTTGCCCATTCACCCTCTGAATGGCTTACATACACAATCCATGTCTCAATTGTCTCAAGGATTAAAAATCCTTCTTTAACCTGTCTCCTTCCCTTCATCTACACTGATTGAAGTGGATTTAACAAGTGACATCAACAAGGGATCATAGATTTTACCTGGATTCACCGTCTCAGTCAAAGACTCCAGTCACTCAAGTCAACTCTCTGCTACCGCACGGCAAGCAGTACCGGAGCGCCAAGTCTAGAACCAAAAAGCTCCTTAACAGCTTCTACCCCCAAGCCATAAGACTGCTGAACAATTAATCAAATGGCCACCCGGACTACTTACATTAACACGCTGCCCCTTGTTTGGGGCGGCAGGTAGCCTAGTGGTTAGAGCGTTGGGCCAGTAACCAAAAGGTTGCTTGATTGAATCACCGAGCTGACAAGATAAAAATCTGTCATTCTGCCCTTGAACAAGGCAGTTAACCCACTGTTCCCCGGTAGGCCGTCATTGTAAATAAGAATTTTGTTATTAACTGACTTGCCTAGTTAAATAAAGGTTACATTTAAAATTGTTTTTACACTGCTGCTACACTCTGTTTACCTAATAAAATTTTATTTGTCACATGCACCGAGTACAACAGGTGTAGACCATGTACAAAATAACTTGACTAACCTGTACCCCCACACATTGACTCGGTACCGGTACCCCCTGTATATAGCCTCGTTGTTGTTATTGTGTTACTTTTTAGCTTTATTTTACTATTTTTACTTTAGTTTATTTAGTAAATATTTTGAACCGCATTGTTGGTTAAGGGCTTGTAAGTAAGCATTTCAAGGTAAGGTCTACTACACCTGTTGAATTCGGAGCATGAGACAAATACATTTTGTTTTGATTTGTCATGTAAAGAGCAGGTGTTTCTAATGTTTTGTACACTCAGTGTATATCATCCCTTTATATTTGCATTAGTGGTTCCTGCTTTATGTTACATACATTGYTTAATGTTTGATGTATAATACAGTATAATATAAATTAGAGTTAATGATATGGGAGCATAGCACTTCTCATTTTGAACATGTATTAAAGGAGCAATCTGTGATTCAAACAACAACAAAGCAAAAATAGATGTACCAATCCCAGATTGCCATTTGTAATCACAGGCCATTCAGTCTGGGTACATTTGTTAGGATAGGGTTCCTACTACAGTGTACAGTTGAAGTCGGAAGTTTACATACACTTAGGTTGGAGTCATTAAAACTCATTTTTCAACCACTCCACACAGTTTCTGTTAAGAAACTATAGTTTTGGCAAGTCGGTTAGGACATCTACTTGTGCATTACACAAGTCATTTTTCCAACAATTGTTTACAGGCAGATTATTTCACTTTATAATTCACTGTATCACAATTCCAGTGGCTCAGAAGTTTACATACACTAAGTTGACTGTGCCTTTAAACAGCTTGGAAATTTCCAGAAAATGATGGCTTCAGAAGCTTCTGATAGGCTAATTGACATCATTTGAGGCAATTGGAGGTGTACCTGTGAATGTATTTCAAGGCCTACCTTCAAACTTAGTGCGTCTTTGCTTGACATCATGGGAAAATCAAAAGAAATCAGCCAAGGCCTCCGCAAAAAACTTGTAGACCTCCACAAGTCTGGTTCATCCTTGGGAGCAATTTCCAAATTGCCTGAAGGTACCATATTCATCTGTACAAACAATAGTACGCAAGTATAACACCATGGGACCACGCAGCTGTCATACCGCTCAGGAAGGAAACGCGTTCTGTCTCCTAGAGATGAACGTACTTTGGTGCGAAAAAGTGCAAATCAATCCCAGAACAACAGCAAAGGACCTTGTGAAGATGCTGGAGGAACAGGTACAAAAGTATCTATATCCACAGTAAAACGAGTCCTATATTGACATAACCTGAAAGGGCCACTCAGCAAGGAAGAAGCCACTGCTCCAAAACCGCCATAAAAAAGCCAGACTACGGTTTGCCACTGCACATGGGGACAAAGATCATACTTTTTGGAGAAATGTTCTCTGATCTGATGAAATAAAATCGAACTGTTTGGTCATAATGACCATCATTATGTTTGGAGGAAAAAGGGAGGCTTGCAAGCTGAAGAACACACATCCCAACTGTGAAGCACTGGGGTGGCAGCATCATGTTGTGGGGTGCTTTGCTGCAGGGGGACTGGTGCACTTCACAAAATAGATGGCATCATGAGGGAGGAAAATTATGTGGATATATTGAAGCAACATCTCAAGACATCAGTCAGGAAGTTAAAGCTTGGTCACAAATCGGTCTTCCAAATGGACAATGACCCCAAGCATAATTCCAAAGTTGTGGCAAAATGGCTTTGGGACAACAAAGTCAAGGTATTGGAGTGGCCATCACAAAGCTCTGACCTCAATCCTATTGAAAATTTGTGGGCAAAACTGAAAAAGTGTGTGTGAGCAAGGAGTTCTACAAACCTGACTCAGTTACACCAGCTCTGTCAGGAGGAATGGGCCAAAATTCACCCGACTTATTGTGGGAAGCTTGTGAAGTCTACTGAAACGTTTGACCCAAGTTTAACAATTTAAAGGCAATGCTACCAAATACAAATTGAGTGTTACATTCCCACTGGGAATGTGATGAAAGAAATAAAAGCTGAAATAAATCATTCTCTCTACTATTATTCTGACATTTCACATTCTTAAAATAAAGTGGTGATCCTAACTGACCTAAGACAGGGAATTTTTACTAGGATTAAATGTCAGGAATTGTGAAAAACTGAGTTTAAATGTATTTGGCTAAGGTGTGTGTAAACTTCCGACTTAAACTGTATGTGCATGGGGCAAGTTAAAGATTTACAATGTAGTAAGCCTTGTGTAGGGTTTCTTACAAGACGGATGGGTAGGGTTTGTAAAGTACAAACGGCCTGTGCCCAGACACCTTTGAATTACTATCTCTATTGCTTCTGTGTGAAAATATTGGGACTTCTCATTATAAAGTGCAGGTCTGGTGCTGCTCACCAAGATATTTACTCATAAATGAATCTGGCCGTTGGTTATGCATCTAATCAGTCCTGCCAAACTCTGATAATGTGTGCTATGCTGTATATCAATATGAGACATACTAAAAAAAAGGCAATTAAATAATGCTTTCAAAGTTTTCATGTTTGCATGCGTTCATGGTTAGATGATGTTATCTGTCTCTTTTTGCAAAGGTTTTGTTGCTGATTGTATTATCAATATTCCTGGCTTGTTAAAGTTAGTTTAGTAGAGATATTGGATATTGAAGGAGACACAGACTGAACGCAACATGTCGTTGTTTAATACACAGTCCTCAGCCAGGATTTGTGGCTCAGTCAATGTCTATTAAATCTCGTTATGTGTGCAATCAATACTCACAGTCTGGGTTGTGTCTTAATCAATGTCACTACTCTGTAAAACACACACACACACACTCACGACGCGTGTGCTGCTGACTGCGTCTGAGGGCAGATGGGCAGATTCCTAATCCTGTGCAGACGGCAGCAGGTGGGGTCTGGGACTGGGTGAGTCAGCAGGGCAGGCAGCAGTTTAACTGTGCTAATGGCCGGCGTTTAGAGTAGACACCCTGTCTTGCCCTGGACCACACTGTCCTGTCTGGGGATTACACAGGTTAACACCTGCCATGCTGCTTCAACGTACACCGGGCCTTCACTCAGGCATAAAGTCCATGTTTCAAATGACCTTTTAAATTATATTTTGGTAAAATCCACTACATTTCAACCTATGCTGCTATGTCACATAGCATAAGTGTACTTATTAGTATCAATTCATGCAATCTTTTATTAGTATACATTTTATCACGACTCGGGATATGACCCAGATGCAGACACAGGAGGCAGATGGTTCAGTTCTCAGATAATTTATTATAACACAGGGGGCAGGCAAAGGGCAGGTCGAGGACAGGCAGAGTTTTGTAACCAGGTCAGAGTCCGACAGGTACAGAAGGGCAGGCAGGTTCAGGGTCAGGGCAGGCAGAAAGGTCAGAACCGGAATGGCTAGAAACAAAACACTAGAGAGCAGGGAATAACAGGAAACACACTGGGACGACCTGACAAAACAAGACGAACTGGCAACAAACCAAAAGAAAACGCAGGTATAAGTACACAGGGGATAATGTGGTAAAATTGGAGACACCTGGTGGGGGGGTGGAGACAAGCACAAGACAGGTGAAACAGATCACGGTGTAGCGCATTTATCATATATGTATAATCTGCCAAAATAACTTTTGTGACCCCCCTGAATTGCTAATAATTTGCACCAGTCCCCCCCCCCCCCCCCCCTTCAAGAAATAAGAGCTGCAAAATTGACCAAGTATGTCTCCCATTTCAGTCATCCTTGGAGCAGGGACAACATTGTATTTGTATTTGTACTGTACATCCATTTAAAGAGGGCATTCTTGTGGGACAGAGCTAGAGTTAACATCTCTGCAGTAGGACGACGTAATATAAGAGAAGCAGGACACAAAGTACTTTGAGGAGGCTCGGGGGGATCCAGATGGGTGCCATGCGCCTCCGGTACGTAAATTGGAGAATTTTGCATTTTTCAAACACCTGAACAGCCTTTTTCGTGCAATCTAGAGCCATAATCAGTATGCTTAATTCTATGTAAAAAGATGTCTATTTTTCTGCATATCTAAGCATACCTCTGGAGTTGTCTGTATTCTCCTGACTGGTGTTCTTTTCTTAAATAAACTAAATATGCTCTCTTGCATCTCTGCTAAAATCTGTGTAAAAGATTGAAAGAATGTGAGTCTTCAGTACATTTAGTATGCTTGCTTTTCTAAAGTCTACTAACCTTGCCAGCTAAGGCATGCCAACTAAGCTAGTTAGACAAGCTAGCTACTCTAACTTGATTTATAGCCTGAAATGGCTTCTTGGTATCTATTATGAGGTTGGGAGTTTGGGAACCTATCAGGGCTAACTTAAGCCAACTTCTAAAAATTGCTAGGTGGCTAGCTAGTAGTACTGCAGAGGACCCCCCCCCCCGGACAAAATCTGAGGGGGCACATGCCCCTTTCCCCCTATGGGCTCTTCTCTGAAGAGAAGTGATGTTTCAATTGTGTCAGTTGGTTTGGAGGAAGAGCTCTGGTTTGTATTCACAAAGTAAATGCAACTGGATTGAACTGGATGTATGAAGGTATGCAGAGTGACGTGTATACACAATTTGCAGATTCAGCAGGTTTCACAGTTACAGACCGGGTTAAAAGACATGACATGTAAAAGAAGGAGAACAGCTGCACACTGAGCATCTAAACAGTGTGAGGATATGTTCCTTTCTTTTCACATTTCTAGAACACATCAGTAACTCATCTACTACACTAATTCTGACAAATACTACTGAATATAAATCGATAGTTATGTTATTATTAGACAGACTCAATCTAAATTCATAGATTTAACCAATCATTCAAACTGCTTGCTAAGAGGCCTGTCTGATTGGCAGGGTTGTGCTGCAGGTACCAGACACAGACCAAGTTAGGGTATGAGGTAGGTTAGGGTAGGGTAGGACCACTCTGCTCTCCATAAGGCATTGCATATGAGACCACGCATGAATGCACATATCAGCTTTATTGTTTGCTGGGGGCACGTTGGAGTGTGTGTGTGACCATGTGTCCTGACAAGAAATGTGTGTTGGTGGTGTGCTGCGTGGCCTGGATGGTGGGGGGGTTGAGTGGTAAGGGGGGGGTGTACAGTGGCTTGGGCACTCTCCCCCGGCCCATATGGCAGCAGACAGCAGTAGTAATCAAGGAAGTGGAGCAACAGGCCTGAGTCCTTATAATCCCTAACCACACTCTGACACGTGCCATGCTGACGCACACACCACCCGCCACACAAATACACTTGGATGCATGCACACGCACACGCACATGCACACACACACACAAACGCACGCAAAAACATGCACATCATGTACACGCATACATGTGTACACATACAGAAGCACACGAAGAGATGAGCACTACATCACTGACATCCAAAACATCTAAAAACACATACTCACAAAATACAATTTTCTTACATTTTTGTCATTTAGCAAACACTTATCCAGAGCGACTTACAAAAGCAATTAGGATGAAGTTCCTTGCTCAAGGGAACATAACAACAAAAAAATCCTCACCTAGTCAACTCAGGGAGTTGAACTAGCAACCTTTCGGTTACTGGCACACCACGGTTAGCTGCTAGGCTACCTGCCGCCCTTCACTCACACAACATTCATACTGTTTAACAACTCCATTCTACCATGCTTTCCCTACATTCACAGGTACCACTCACGAAAGAGCAACATAGAGTACACACTCTGTCACAACAAGCACAATGAAACGTCGGCACATACATTATTGTTTGTCTATTTATTTGGATCCTCATTAGCTAAAGCGTCAGCTCCTCTTCCTGGGGTCCACAAAAAACCCACAACATGACAAGTAACAGAACACTGATACACTGATAGACAAGGACAGTCACACAATTTGAAAATACAACGATATACAAACAATACAACAGAGAAATTATACACGAACCAAGGGTGTCATTCATGCTGTCACACGCACTCATAGGATCTTCTACACATGTCTATCCTCATTCAATGCACAACTAAATCACAGGGACACATTTACACACTTCGACACACTTCAACACACTTTAACAAACTTTTTCAATTTACCACAAAACACCTTGTTAACCCACCAAATCTTACAATGCACGCCCACGGACACACACACACAAACCCCTTTGTGGTGACGCACAAGGTCACAATCTCACAATGGTCTCTTATTGTTAATTGGCTGTTTAATCCTGTGGAATGTCTCTAATTAGTACACTCTGGCGGGTGAGGATCTGACTCAATCTGCTGCGTTACAATAGACTGGCTGTAATGGGGATCTCAGACCACACTCTCTCAAGCACACGGTCAAACAAACTCCCATGCCCCAACACTCACAAACACACAACACACACTCATACACACACACACACACACACACTCATACACACACACACACACACACACACTCATACACACACACGCACACACTCATACACACACATACGCACATGCACACGCACACGCACACACACACACATACACACACACACACAGCAGAATCTGTAGACTGTTACAGTCACACACTGTCACCTCATCACAAGCAAAGCCATTGATACTCATGATTTTATTTTCCAATCAGGTTTCCATGACGAGGTCAGTTTGGGGTGTCAGTGACAGTAATTCAATGCGTTTATATTGATGAGCGAATAGAGCATCTAGGACAGTTGAACCCTTGGAATTTGAAGAAGAGAAGAGGCACATCTAAATACATGTGATCAATGACGAACAGATAATCATGAGCTACGGTACACCATTCAATAGAACACGCACTCTCTCAGTCCCTCAGACGCACATCAGACGCCGTTATCTGGCAACAAGTCATGTTATTGGATGTCTTGCTCACTGTTGGCGAACAGGACTCTAAACCTTGAGCTCACTTCACTGAATCTCCATGGTAGATCGTCGAGATGCATGAGCAATGAACCAGTTACTGTTTGCTAGATTTTGCTGTGTGCTTCACAGCGTCCTTTATAGCTATCCAACTAAGGTCATGTATTGCTTCGCCTGCAACGGGGTGTGAACAGTAAAAAACAACTCTATAATATGTCTGGATTCTATGCAGCCTGACTCTGATAAAACATTTCCTGATGAGGATAACAGCACCACCAAAGACGCTTATGATGACAAGGCCTTCCAGAGCCAAGCCTGTTCACTGGTTAAAGTGCAAGACTGAGGGCATGCTGGAAGCAGACACAGTCAGCACTGGGCCTAGTGACAGGTGTCATGCTGAGTAGAATGTGTGTAAGTGTGTACAGTGACATAGAGGTGGCAGTACTGATGCCAAGAGCTGAAGGGACAGAATAAGAGTGAGATGAAAAATATATACACAGGTTAAATGATGCAGAAGAGTAGTAGAGAGGAATATTGAGAGGAAAGGAATGAGACAGAAAAGGGTGGAGGGAGAGGAGGTCAGACAAGAAGAGGAGGGGGGGGGGGCAGGGGTGGAGGGTGGACATGTCGGGTGGTGGTGGGTGGGTTGAAGGAGGACCGGGCAGGGCAGCATCACTGCTGACACACTACTGCGGTCCAAATCCCAGCTTAGTGGGTCTAAAACAGGGCCGAGAAATCTCCCGCGAGGCCCCTAATGCTGAGACCGCTGTCACCCCCAATCACTCACACATGCTTAATCCCCACGCCGTGACCCAACACTGACACACACACAGCCGCCCGCCCACAGCCACCACACACCAACACCGGGCGGCCCATTGGCCTTGGCTCCAGGCGGGTGGCCGGTCCCAGCACTGGGTGACACGAGCTGCAGGGTCAACCTTCTGTGCCAGGGGGGAGGGGAGAGGCGCAAGGGGGGGAAAGGGGGTACAAGAGCCAGCTGGGTAGAATTGGGGTGGGCTTCCATAGTGTTTAGCATAGTAGTGATGCTATAAGATGGTTTATGAGAATGTATGATGCACAGAGAGAGGGAGTGAAGGCATTTAAAGAGACCAGGACGCACATACTAAAATAACAATTTCCTCCTACAACACAGATATCCTGGTTCTATTGTTCTTGTCATATCAAATGATAAGCATTTGTTTCCTGGTTTATTCTGCAGGTACTATGTGAGCAATATATCCTCTGTGCTCTGAGAATGCATTTGAGAGTCAGACATGCTCATGTTGCTGAAATCGGTCTCTTTTGTGTCTCCCTGTAGGTCCTGTCAATGTCTCTACCAACACTGCACCCCAGAAAGGTCCAGAGAGCCACAAGCCTATGAAGACATTGCGCTCGGCTCGCAGTGAATCAAAGTGCTGCAATGAATTAGGAGAGAGGGCCTGGATGAGAGGGGATGCAGGGGTTTCTCATGGTCTCACATAGAATGATCTCACTTACTTAGAATGAATTGTCAAAGCTTCTTTCGGAAGTGTTAATCCTAATTTAACTGTCTGCAAACAAGCAAACAGATAAAGAATCAGATTAAGTGAATAATACCATTTGGATTTATCAACATAAAGCTGAAACCCAGCCATGCTCAGGTTACGCTTCATATACTATACTGAACAAAAATATAAACGCAACATGCAAGAATTTCAAAGATCTTACTGAGTTACATTTACATTTTACCTCATTTCTACCAGCATGTTAAATGTGCAACCAAAGGGAAAAAAACTCTAGACCACCTTTACTCCACACACAGAGACGCGTACAAAGCCCTCCCTCGCCCTCCATTTGGCAAATCTTACCATAATGCTATCCTCCTGATTCCTGCTTACAAACAAAAACTAAAGCAGGAAGCACCAGTAACTCGGTCAATAAGAAAGTGGTCAGATGAAGCAGATGCTAAGCTACAGGACTGTTTTGCTATCACAGACTGGAATATGTTCCGGGATTCTTCCGATGGCATTGAGGAGTACACCACATCAGTCACTGACTTCATCGATAAGTGCATCAATGACGTCGTCCCCACAGTGACCATACGTACATACCCCAACCAGAAGCCATGGATTACAGGCAACATCCACACTGAGCTAAAGGGTAGAGCTGCCGCTTTCAAGGAGCGGGACTCTAACCCAGAAGCTTATAAGAAATCCTGCTATGCCCTCTGACAAACCATCAAACAGGCAAAGCATCAATACAGGACTAAGATTAAATCGTACTACACCGGTTCCGACTCTCGTCGGATGTGGCAGGGCTTGCAAACTATCACGCACTACAAGGGGAAGCACAGCCGCGAGCTGCCCAGTGACACAAGCCTACCAGATGAGCTAAATTACGTCTATGCTCGCTTCGAGGCAAGTAACACTGAAGCATGCACGAGAGCATCAGCTGTTCCGGATGACTATGTGATCACGCTCTCCGTAGACGATGTGAGTAAGACCATTAAACAGGTCAACATTCACAAGGCTGCAGGGCCAGATGGATTACCAGGACGTGTACTCCAAGCATGTGCTGACCAACTGGCAAGTGTCTTCACTGACATTTTCAACCTCTCCCTGTCTGTAATACCAACATGTTTCAAGCAAACCAGCATACTTCCTGTGCCCAAGAACACTAAGGTAGCCTGCCTAAATTACTACCGACCCGTAGCACTCATATCTGTAGCCATGAAGTGCTTTGAAAGGCTGGTCATGGATCACATCAACACCATCATTCCAGAAACCCTAGACCCACTCCAATTTGCATACCGCCCCAACAGATCCACAGATGATGCCATCTCTATTGCACTCTACACCGCCCTTTCACACCTGGACAAAAGGAACACCTATGTGAGGATGCTATTCATTGACTACAATTCAGCGTTCAACACCAAAGTGCCCTCAAAACTCATCACTAAGCCAAAGACCCTGGGACTAAACACCTCCATCTGCAACTGGATCCTGTACTTTCTGACTGGCCGCACCCAGGTGGTAATGGTATGCAACAACACATCCGCCACGCTGATCCTCAACACGGGGGCCCCTCAGGGGTGCGTGCTCAGTCCCCTCCTGTACTCCCTGTTCACTCATGACTGCATGGCCAGGCACGACTCCAACACCATCATTAAACTTGCCAATAACACAACAGTGGTAGGCCCGATCACCGACAACGACGAGACAGCCTATAGGGAGGAGGTCAGAGACTTGGCCGTGTGGTGCCAGGACAACAACCTCTTCCTCAACGTGATCAAGACAATTGTGGACTACAGGAAAAGGAGGACCGAGCACGCCCCCATTCTCATCGAAGGGGCTGTAGTGGAGCAGGTTGAGAGCTTCAAGTTCCTTGGTGTCCACATCACCAACAAACTAACATGGTCCAAGCACACCAAGACAGTCTTGAAGAGGGCATGACAAAACCTATTCCCCCTCAGGAGACTGAAAAGATTTAGCATGGGTCCTCTGATTCTCAGTAGGTTCTACAGCTGCACCATCGAGAGCATCCTGACTGGTTGCATCACTGCCTGGTATGGCAACTGCTCGGCCTCCGACCGCAAGGCACTACTGAGGGTAGTGTGTACGGCCCAGTGCATCACTGGGGCCAAGCTTCCTGCCATCCAGGACCTCTATACCAGGAAGTGTCAGAGGAAGGCCCTAAAAATTGTCAAAAACTCCAGCCACCCTGGTCATAGACTGTTCTCTCTGCTACCGCATGGCAAGCGGTACCGGAGCACCAAGTCTAGATCCAAAAGACTTCTAAACAGCTTCTACCCCCAAACCATAAGACTCCTGAACATCTAATCAATTGGCTACCCAGACTATTTGCATTGCCCCCCCCTTTTACGCTGCTGCTACTCTCTGTTTATTATCTATGCATAGACACTTTAATAACTCTACCTATATGTACATATTACCTCAATTACCTCGACTAACCGGTACTCCCTGTATATAGCCTCGCTATTGTTATTTTACTGCTGCTCTTTAATTATTTGTTACTTTCTATTTCTTATTCTTTTTTTTTGGAATTTTTTCTTAAAACTGCATTTTTGGTTAAGGGCTTGTAAGTAAGCATTTCACTGTAAGGTCTACACCTTTTGTATTCGGTGCATGTGACAAATAAAATTTGATTTGAATTGAAATATATTCATTAGGCCCTAATCTATGGATTTCACATGACTGGGAATAAAAATATGTATGTTGGTCAAAGATACCTTATAAAAAAGGTAGGGGCGTGGATCAGAAAACCAGTCGGTATCTGGTGTGACCACCATTTTACTCACGCAGCACGACACATCTCCTTCGCATAGAGTTGATCTGGCTGTTGATTGTGGCCTGCGGAATGTTGCCCACTCATTTTCATTGGGTGTGTGAATTTGCTGGATATTGGCGGGCACTGGAACTCGCTGTCGTACACGTCAATCAAGAGCATCCCAAAAATGCTCAATGTGTGACATGTCTGGTGAGTATGCAGGCCATGGAAGAACTGGGACTTTATCAGCTTCCAGGAATTGTCTACAGATGGGGCAGTGCATCATCATGATGAAACATGAGGTGATGGCGGCGGATGAATGGCACGACAATGGGCCTCAGGATCTCGTCACGGTATCTCTTTGCATTCAAGTTGCCATCAATAGAATGCAATTGTGTTTGTTGTCTGTAGCTTATGACTGCACATACCATAACCCCCCCGCCATCCTGAGGCACTCTGTTCACAACCTTGACATCAGCAAACCGCTCGCCCCCACATAACACAATACATGCTGTCTGTCCTCTGCCCGGTACAATTGAACCCGGAATTAATTAGTGAAGAGCACACTTCTCCAGCGTGCCAGCTGCCATTGAAGGTGAGCATTTGCCCACTGAAGTCGGTTACGACGCCGAACTGCAGTCAGGTCAAGACCCTGGTGAGGACAATAAGCACGCAGGTGAGCTTCCCTGAGACTGTTTCTGACAGTTTGTGCAGAAATTCTTCGGTTGTGCAAGCCCACAGTTTCATCAGCTGTCCGGGTGGCTGGTCTCAGACGATCCCGCAGGTGAAGAAGCCAGACGTGGAGGTCCTGGGCCTGCGTGGTTGCAGTTGTGAGGCCGGTTGGACGTACTGCCAAATTCTCTAAAACGACGTTGGAGGCGGCTTATGGTAAAGAAATTAACATTCAACTCTCTGGCAACAGCTCTGGTGGACATTCCTGCAGTCAGCATGCCAATTGCACACGCCATTAAAACTTGAGACATCCGTGGCATTGTGTTGTGACAAAACTGCACATTTTAGAGTGGCCTTTTATTGTCCCCAGCACAAGGTGCACCTGTGTAATAATCATGCTGTTTAATCAGCTTCTTGATATGCCACACCTGATATGCCACACTTCTCACTAATAGGGATGTAAACGAATGTGTGCAAAAAATTTGAGAGAAACAAGCGTTTAGTGTATATGGACAATTTATGTGATCTTTTATTTCAGTATATGAAACATGGGACCAAGAGTTAACATTTAGATTTTATATTTTTGTTCAGTGTATATAGTGAAGAAAAAATAATAAAATAATAGCACATCTATCCAACTTTCTCTGATGTACTGTGTAGTGGTGCACTTCATCTCTAGGTACAGTGCATTCGGAAAGTATTCAGACCCCTTTACTTTTTCCACATTTGTTATGTTACAGCCTTATTCTAAAATGGATTAAATACTAAATGTTCCTCATCAATCTATACACAATACCCTATAATGAGAAAGCAAAAACAGGTTTTTAGAAATGTTTTCAAATGTATTAAAAATAAAAAACAGAAATACCTTATTTACATAAGTATTCAGACCATTTGCTATGAGACTCTAAATTGAGCTCAGGTGCATCCTGTTTCCATTGATCATCCTTGAGATGTTTCTACAACTTGATTGGAGTCCACCTGTGGTAAATTTAATTGATCGGACATGATTTGGAAAGGCACACACCTGTCTATATAAGGTCCCACATTTGACAGTGCATGTCAGAACAAAAACCAAGCCATGAGGTCGAAGGAATTGTCCGTGCAGCGATGCGCCCCATCCAACCTGACAGCGCTTGAGAGGATCTGCAGAGAAGAATGGGAGAAACTCCTCAAATACAGGTGTACCAAGCTTGTAGCATCATACCCAAGAAAACCTGAGGCTGTAATCGCTGCCAAAGGTGCTTCAACAAAGTACTGAGTAAAACATTTTTTTTAACGTATTTTGCTTTCTTACAGTTTTTCCTCAGTCGCTTTGGTGCATTTTTCACATCATCCCTAACATGTGCAAAATAATAAGTGCATTTCTCAGAACAATTTGTACAAACTGCAATATACAATAGATATGTTTCTAAAGCTAGTCAGTCACTAAAAATCCTTAGTACATCTCTCAAAAGTAAATATTCATGCCAATGATCATGTCAGTGTCATCAGAATGATAAGTCATTGAGTCATTGTTCACGAACAAGGTCGTCAAAATGTTTAGGCATGTTGTCAATGTAACTGTATACTTTGACAGTATTACCTGATGTAAACTTAGGCTACAGTTTGGATGACAGTTACTGTATTTAAAATGCACAAGGCTGCACTTCTATGGCATATATCAATTTCAACAGTACTATTTACATATTACTGTATGTGGGTTATTGATTGAAAGAGACTGGACAACCCAAGGGGCACAAAGGAAAAAAAACTAAATTAGAAAAAAACACAGGAAACCACCCCTAAGGCACAACTTTGCCCGCAGCACTGTTGTGCTGTCTCTACACATCCAGACGTTCCTGTCTGTCGGCCCACATATTCTCATCCACATCACACCGGATATTTTCCCTTCCAATGCAACGTGGAAAGAATCTTTTGGAATGCCTTATCCATCCTCTGCAGGCATCTACTGTGATGTCCTCACATGCTGCATCCATTGCAGCCAGCAGGGTCATCTGTGTGTGTGGCTGACGATCGTACACCTTCCACCTCCATGCTGAAAAGAACTCCTCAATTGGGTTAAGGAATGGTGAATAAGGTGGGAGGAATTCTATGAGCATCCTCGGGTGGGTCACAAACCATTGCCTTATGATGTTTGATCGATGGAAACTCACATTATCACAAATGACCACATACTTTGGCAAATCCTCTCTAAACAGACCCCTCTCATCATCAGGGATGAGAGCCCTGTAGAGAGTCTCTAAAAAGTTGAGTAGATGCTGGGTGTTGTATGGCCCTATAAGGGGGATATGGGTTAGGACACCATGCTCCGAAATAGCAGCACACATGCTGTTATTTCCTCCCCGTTGGCCTGGCAAATCCACAGTAGCTCTGTGACCGATAATATTCCAACCCCGCCTTCGGTCAGGTTGAAGCCAGCCTCATCCACGTATACAAAGTTGTGAGAGGGTTCACTTGATTCCAACTCCATTATACGCTATATCCCAGAACACAGTTGAATTTGTTTTGGTAAGGAAGAGTGACATAAAATGTACATATATTGCATGTTCCTTCCACAGCAATGGAAATGTGTGCAGTTTATACTTACTGTACTATGTATCACTATAAAATGTTGCTGTAAAGTAGTTACATAGATATATGTTTTACTGGTACCGTAGCTCCTTAACTCTGTCCTCATTCCTTTGGAATGGTACACGGTACAGCTGTTTCACACTCATCTGGTTTCTATGAAGCACCCTGTCGATGGTTGAGATGCTAACCGTATGGATGTTTTCAAAGACATCGTTGTCTTCTATAATGGTCCTTTGTATTTCCCTGAGTCTCATGGCATTGTTTGCTCGGACCATGGTGCAAATAGCCTCCTCCTGTTGAGGTGTGAAAAGGCGTCCTCTGCCACCGGTTTGAGGTAATCTTGCAGTCCTATGTGGGGAAAAATGCAGTGATGCATCGCACACTTTCACATAGACAAAAACTATGCGAACACACATTTTACTGTAAAACATACAGGTGGGTGCATGTAAGGTGCAGTATGTATCTGTATAGAGTATATTTCTGTATGCTGTGAAATACAAGTGGACTACTGTAATATGAAGCATTGTAGGAAGTATACAGTATACTGCTTATATACAGTAACAGTGCACTGTACATTGGTGGACATACCTGTTCTCTCTTCGAAACGTTTGAACTATTGAGGACACGGTTGATCTCCCAATATTCGGCTGCACCCTTCGACCCGCCTCAGCCATTGTAAGGCCATGATTGACAACATGGTCTACAATAGTGGCCCTTATGTCATCAGATATGCCCTATGTCCTCTTCTGCCTCTTCCTCTGTTTTTCCTTCCACCACGCATCCTTGCTCCTCTTCTTCCTCCTCTTGGCTGTTGACCCTGTTCGTTTCCTGGTCCATCCATTATTGGAAAATTGCAACTCTGTGTTGTGGTCTGTCTATATATGCTTGCCAATTGATTCTTCATGAGATGCACCTTTGAGGAATTTAGACAACTGGTTGATTGTTGGTTGAACTAGCACTTTACATTCCTTCATGAGTGAGGGCCAATTTCACCTGCACGATTCATCAATTCACGTTTTTGTACAAAAGGTCTAATAGAAATGTGTAAAACTATGCTTGACAGTTTATGACAAATAGTTCAACAATTTTGCATGTAATGGCTTATGCAAGGAACTAATGCCTAGATGTTTTGAGGGGTAAGACTATTCAACAGAGAACCATCTACTATATTTTGATCAACATGACATGAGCAATTGATAATGTGGAAAAAAGCTGACACTTGTACATTATCAATTGCAATTTGTTCAAAGGAATAAGAAATTGCTTTAATGATGTGCACAAGTGACTAGATGATTTGGAATTTGTACAAGTAGTATCAAGAATTGCACTTTTGATCTGAGAAATGCACCAAAGCGACTGAGAAAAACTGTATTATGGGGGTATTTAGTGTAGATTGATGAGGAAACATAACAATCTAATACATTTTAGAATAAGGCTGTAACCTAACAAAATGTGGAAAAAGTCAAGGGGTCTGAATATTTCCAAAGGTATTTATTTAATAAATGTATCTGCCTGCTTTTATATTGGTCTCTCCTGTCTGTAGAAGAATGCCTACTGTTGTGTGTTTATACTGGTGTTAATCTGTATGGTAGCTATACGTACTGTATATATTTGAGTGTGCGTCTGTGTGTACAGATTGTCAGGTGTGGGACAGGAATTGACAAGGACGCTGATCTGGTGGCTAGATTAGGTCAGTGTGGGTGGAAACTAGGAATGAGGGACAGCTATTCCTGAACCGGAGAACATATATATAGACCAAGATTTTTCTGTCCTGCTGCCTGACCCACTCACACATAAATTGATGTACACAATAGATAATTACCCTAATTTACTTCAGAGGACAACAACCCTGTTAGGCATTTCTAATCAGGTGCTACTTTTTTATATTATTAGCAGATTTGTTTGCAGACTTGTTAAAATGAACAAGTCTGCAAACTACACCTACGATATAACAAATAGGTACAGTGGGGAGAACAAGTATTTGATACACTGCCGATTTTGCAGGTTTTCCTACTTACAAAGCATGTAGAGGTCTGTAATTTTTATCATAGGTACACTTCAACTGTGAGAGACGGAATCTAAAACAAAAATCCAGAAAATCACATTGTATGATTTTTAAATAATTAATTTGCATTTTATTGCATGACATAAGTATTTGATCACCTACCAACCAGTAAGAATTCCGGCTCTCACAGACCTGTTAGTTTTTCTTTAAGAAGCCCTCCTGTTCTCCACTCATTACCTGTATTAACTGCACCTGTTTGAACTCGTTACCTGTATGAAAGACACCTGTCCACACACTCAATCAAACAGATTCCAACCTCTCCACAATGGCCAAGACCAGAGAGCTGTGTAAGGACATCAGGGATAAAATTGTAGACCTGCACAAGGCTGGGATGGGCTACAGGACAATAGGCAAGCAGCTTGGTGAGAAGGAAACAACTGTTGGCGCAATTATTAGAAAATGGAAGAAGTTCAAGATGACGGTCAATCACCCTCGGTCTGGGGCTCCATGCAAGATTTCACCTCGTGGGGCATCAATGATCATGAGGAAGGTGAGGGATCAGCCCAGAACCTGTCTCTTATACACATCTAGATGTGTATAAGAGACAGGTAACACACTACGCCGTCATGGATTAAAATCCTGCAGCGCATGCAAGGTCCCCCTGCTTAAGCCAGTGCATGTCCAGGCCTGTCTGAAGTTTGCCAATGACCATCTGGATGATCCAGAGGAGGAATGGGAGAAGGTCATGTGGTCTGATGAGACAAAAATAGAGCTTTTTGGTCTAACTCCACTCGCCGTGTTTGGAGGAAGAAGAAGTATGAGTACAACCCCAAGAACACCATCCCAACCGTGAAGCATGGAGGTGGAAACATCATTCTTTGGGGATGCTTTTCTGCAAAGGGGACAGGACGACTGCACCGTATTGAGGGGAGGATGGATGGGGCCATGTATCGCGAGATCTTGGCCAACAACCTCCTTCCCTCAGTAAGAGCATTGAAGATGGGTCGTGGCTGGGTCTTCCAGCATGACAACGACACGAAGCACACAGCCATGGCAACTAAGGAGTGGCTCCGTAAGAAGCATCTCAAGGTCCTGGAGTGGCCTAGCCAGTCTCCAGACCTGAACCCAATAGAAAATCTTTGGAGGGAGCTGAAAGTCCGTATTGCCCAGCGACAGCCCCGAAACCTGAAGGATCTGGAGAAGATCTGTAGGGAGGAGTGGGCCAAAATCCCTGCTGCAGTGTGTGCAAACCTAGTCAAGAACTACAGGAAACGTATGATCTCTGTAATTGCAAACAAAGGTTTCTGTACCAAATATTAAGTACTGCTTTTCTGATGTATCAAATACTTATGTCATGCAATAAAATGCAAATTAATTACTTAAAAATCATACAATGTGATTTTCTGGATTTTTGTTTTAGATTCCGTCTCTCATAGTTGAAGTGTACCTATGATAAAAATTACAGACCTCTACATGCTTTGTAAGTAGGAAAACCTGCAAAATCGGCAGTGTATCAAATACTTGTTCTCCCCACTGTATGTGCATAGGAATTATGTGGACATCACCTGAATTACCATAATGAACAGGTTTCTACTAGTTTCCTGAACATGCTAAGCAACATGGTGGAAAACTTCAGACATACTTGTTCAGGGGGGGATTCTAAAAGTCAAGAAGACAGATTCGATCTTTATGTTGATTTGTCCTGTCCAGTGTCCACCCCTGTGAGAGATGTGCTATTCTGAGGCCCTTGCATGCTTGCAGCCTCAATCATATATTTTCACTTTAACTGTTCACTTCTAGCAGTTCATTAGGACAGACTTTCACAATAAAACAGAATCTAAATTGGTGTGAATGTTGAAGAGAATGCAAGGGTCTCTGAGGCTGAGCCCAGTTTTTATGCTAGTGTTAATGTAGTTATCAATGTGATGACTGACCAAGTAAAGAAACAAAGCACTTTTTGAACATTCTCTATAGGGATGTTCTCTCTCTGATCTGAAGACTTCACATAAAAACAGGGACACATAGAATGACACTGTGCTCTAGGCCAGACTTACCACAGCTGAGAACAAATATCTGATACAATGATGTTTCTGTAAGGTTTCAGTTTTATCTCTTTATCTCAGATAGAGCAGCACAGCTCCAATGGTCTGAATACTGTTGAAGGGATACCTAAAATAATGTTTAGTATAGGGCTCTAAGGATACCCCTCCATCCATGGTCTTCACTTCATTCAGAGTATGGCTTGTCTATATGGCTCATTGTTCAAATGTGGTACTTTACTGCCCTCTATTGGTCGTTTTTTAGCTCCAAAAATTATTATGAGAACAAACCATGTTTCAATTTGTATTTATTATTTATGTCTTTCCATTGCCTCAGCTCAGTACTGGACACTTTCTGTGTAACTCCTTTACACACGGATTTTTAAAATATATATAATCACACATCTATTTTGTCCTTTATTTGAAACATTTGACTGAGATCGTTAACGCATTCAAAAACACCAGATTGTGATGGTAATAGCAAACAAACCTAACTCATGATTGTTCACAAGAATTTTGCTACACTCGCAATAACATCTGCTAAACATGTTTGTATATAACAAATAATATTTGATCAAATGTGTGCTTTTTACAGCTCTGGCCATAATATTAAATATCTATGTTAGTAGTAACTGATTCAGTCAATGAACTAAACAAAACTGACAGACGTGTGTAACATCCATTTATTACCACGTATGAGAAATCTGGAAATTACAAACATTGTTTTATTTAAACATCTTAACATTTCAAATTCCAATTAAGAAACAAAAATGATTTAAGTTAAAAGGGTGACATCAACCTGAGAAGCAAAGGGGAGGTCTGAATATCCGTGACCATTCCAATTACAGCTCACATAACATTAACATACATGATCACTTTACCAATTAGACTGTTTTTGGTTTGCAAGAGAGCATTGACCACCAGCTCCATAAACCTCACAACAAGGCCCCTCAGGAGTGGTCACTAAGAACACTGGATTCGCTATTTGTTTGCAAAAGCCTTAAAATGCTGTCTCCAATTATTTATCGCAGAAACCAAATTTGAGAATTCAAAGAAAGGGAAAATAGTGCCAATCATATAAGAGGCAATGAAATGAGAATGAACAATCTAGAATCCCCTTGGACAGCCAAAACAAATCACAAGCTTCAACACCTGTAGAAACGATAGCTTACGTCGATTTTGTTTTCTGTACAAAATTTTATTTGAATCCACCTTCATTTCATTCACAAATATTTTTTCTATGAAAAATGTGCGTAAGCATAAAAAATAAAAGTAATACCCATGATAATGATCAATATTGTAATAATAAACAATTGCTCCAGAGATGTTTTTGAATTGTATACAATTTGCTGTGCTGATCAGAATCTACACGCTCACACACAAAGGGTGGGGGCTGGACTCTCGTGCAGGTGTTGAAAGATACCAGCTCAGTCTCTATTTCACTGGAAGAGTGGGGAAGGAGGAAGGGGACTAGGGCAGTTGTTCTAGCACCCTGCAGAGAAAGAGGTACTCCCCTCTGCAGACAACCTAACCCCATCCTCCTGTGACCACAACCTATGTCAGATTCCCTGTCTTGTTTTATCTGATCTCTCCACACAGCATCATGACAATGGAACATCTGATTTGATGGTGTGGTGGTGGGGGATCTGACCAGCAACAAGCAGGTACATGCACAAAAAAGTACCCATAATAGTCTGCTGCCGAGAGTACTAAGAAAACACCACTATACACGTTATTCTTATCATAATCATTGTTTCTCTAAATCACTACCAACATTAGAGGAGAGGGTGAGGGGAGGGCAAGGAGAGGGTGAAGGGAGGGGCAGGGAGAGGGAGGGATGGAAGGGCAGGGAGAGGTGGAGGAGGGCAGGGAGAGGTGGAGGAGGGGAGGGGAAGGGAGGGCAGACTGGTGAGGGGAGGAGAGGTAAATCAGGTAGGCGTCTAAGCACGCTCCCCACGGATACGACGCGCCAGCTGGATGTCTTTGGGCATGATGGTGACACGCTTGGCGTGGATGGCGCACAGGTTGGTGTCCTCAAACAGACCAACCAGGTAAGCCTCGCTGGCCTCCTGCAGACAACAAAGAACAGGTTGGAGAAATGGCTCACAACAACACACTTAAAAATGTGTGGACAATATCAACCTGTAAAATTATATTTTGTCATACATTCAGGCACATGATCGAAGCATTCCTCTTCAGTGTGTGATTTAAAAAAAGTCATAATGCAATTATTGTCCTCCTGCCTCAAACTTGAGATATGTGGTTTATGACAGCTTGTGTCCCTTAGTTGGGGTTAGCACTGACCTGCAGGGCTCCAATGGCTGCACTCTGGAAACGCAGGTCAGTCTTGAAGTCCTGAGCGATTTCTCTCACCAGGCGCTGGAAGGGCAGCTTGCGGATCAGCAGCTCAGTGGACTTCTGGTAACGACGGATCTCACGCAGGGCCACAGTACCAGGCCTGGAGTAAAACACACACAGTTAGAACAATCCCATGACTAACACCACTGTATGGATTCTTTACAAAAATCCAGAGTCAAACATGTCATCAAACTCTTTAGGCCTAAATCCTTCTCTCTTGGATCCAGTGGTGGAGTCATAATAAGGGCCAGTAGTGTGGCTCAGGGACAGAGGGCAGCTTTGGCAAGACCTTTCAGCCTCTCTGTCACTCTCACCTGTAACGATGGGGCTTCTTGACCTCACCTGTAACGATGGGGCTTCTTGACCTCACCTGTAACGATGGGGCTTCTTGACCCCACCAGTAGAAGGGGCACTCTTGCGGGCAGCTTTGGTGGCCAGCTGCTTACGTGGGGCTTTGCCTCCAGTAGATTTACGGGCTGTCTGCTTGGTACGGGCCATGGCTCCTACAAATCACCTGAACAAAGGGGAGAACAACAATAATTACTATAGCTTAAACTTTTAGTCATTGCAATTATACCTGATAAGTAACTGCATTTTTATTCATCCATTACCTCGGCTGATTCAAAACTTTCACAAAATGTGAAAAGCCCTGTGAAACAAGATTATTTCTGTACAGTAATGGGGTGTTCCACTCACTGTCATTGAACACATCTAGAACCAAAAAAAGTGTTGAGAGGCGACAACATGAATCTTCCCAATCAAAGTCGACAGTGGGCCAATCAATCAATCATTGGGGGAAAACGACGGCATTGGTAGGTTAGTCAATCTAATTGTGTAAACATATGACTAAAACCAATCAGCATGTGTTCTGTCACGAGGAGGCGCGATCTACAGCTCCAAGACGTTGTTGGTAGCGACCGCCCACTCCGCTGTGACGATGGCGGCTGCTTGATGCGCAACCGGGATAAAGACCAGAGGCAGAAGAGCAAAGGAGTACCACTAAAACTTTGATATTTAAATAAACCGCTGTTTGACAATATCATCAAACAACTAATATACATAGAAGACATCTCAGAGAACTCGTATGTAGGCACAGAAAAGGAATTCGACCCCCAATGCCTGCGTACAACCGAAGCGAACCCGCGCATAATTTGAATTTTTTAAATCCAGTTGCACTAGCTGTAGAAAAGGCTGCAATTCTGTGCCGTTTCGACAGTGGGGTTTGTTATTTTCCTCTACAACGAAAACGAGATGGATCTCCAACAAAATAACACCACAATTGAAGCAATTTGAAACTTTTCAAATGTGAAGATCATGTAAATTAAAAGCAGTCGAGTGTTTGACTTACCTACACCAAAAGTGGTTAAAAAGAATGTGAGAAGTGTTTAGCTTGTCTGGCGGTGTCAGTATTTTCTTCCTCGTATCCACAATGGGAACAACCGTCCAGCGGGAAAATGGCCGCTATGTCAATCATTTCTCCCAGAATGCCATAGTGTATACAAACATTTCTTGTTTCGTTTCATTTGTGGCGCTTCAGACACATCTTTGGATATTTTTTTGTACGCCACTGAATGTTACTTCGTATCAGTCTCCAAATTTCATATGCGAACATAGTAGCCTACTTGCTATCAATATTTTTCTCAAGATGTGGAAATGGTTTGGCTTTTCAATTTGCCATGCTCAAGAAAGCTATTATGCTGAAGTAATTGTGCATTTCTATATCATACAACCTTGTGCAAATGTCAGCCTGCAATGTCAAAGGTCTGGTTTCCAATCAGTCGTGTAAAGTACTTAAGTAAAAATACGTAAGTACTACTTTAGTTTTTGGGGGTATCTGTACTTTAATTATATTTTGGACAAAAACAGTTCACTCCACACATTATCCCTGACACCCAAAAGTACTCGTTACATTTGGAATGCTTAGCAGAACAGGAAAAGGTCAAATTCACGCACTTACCAAGAGAACAAGGTCATCCCTACTCCCTCTGATCAGGCAGACTCACGCCTCACAAATCAGTCGCATACACATGTTTAGCAGATGTTATTGTGGGTAGCGACATGTGTTCCTAGCTCCAACAGTGCAGTAATATCTAAACAATTCACACATCTTAATTCCTTTAAGAAATATAATATTAAGACGAGCAAAGTCTGAATGTGATGTAAAGATTTTGGACATGCTTGTAAATGAAGCCCGAGTGCCCCTGGCTATCCGTAAAGAACAAAAGTTAAACGGTGCCGTGTGTTTAGTGAGGAATTTGAAATTAGTTATACTTTAGTATTGTACTGGTGATGTTCACTCACCATTTTCTATTAAAATGTATCTTTACTTGTAGTCAAGTAAAACAAGTGGGTACTTCTTCCCCACCACTGTTTCCAATGAATATGACAGTTCAAATAACAATATGAAACGGCTCACTATTTAAAATATACAGTAAATCGATAAAAAAAAATACCATTGCCAGCAGCATACAACTTAGTACAGGCCAATCACTTCACTCAACCAGTTGTGGAACAGTAGTTTATCACCTTTGTATGAGAATTCGGGATATTACAAAAATGTCTGCTTAAAAAATATAAACTAAATCAGTATGAAAAGGGTATCACAACCTGAGAAAGGAACTAAAATATTATCTGGATAAAAACATGGGAGAAATACATAAACATTTTGCTACATATAGGCCTATGCAATACTTTGAATCATGCAAAGTCATGTTTTTATTGATCAATTTCAGAACAGAATTACCCATTTGTAAATGTATCATGTAAACAGTAGAAACACTAGTTGTAAAAAAAAAAATTATAATAAAGGGTACATGTAAAAACACCATGTATATCAATTAGAAAACCAACCCTGTTATAATGTAATAGTATCAATAGTAGGAGGGAGAAATGCTTGCCCAAGATGCTTCATGCATGCACCCTTTGCTGTCCGGAGTTGCATACACATTAAAAGGTGTGACTCAGATCAGCTTCAAAACAGATACAAAGTACCCTAAAAGTCTGCTGCTATGAGAACTAAGGGGAACAAAACTACACACACACTTTACTTGTGTCACATCATTACTCAAATCAAGCGCCTTATAAGGATAAGTGGAAGGGAGGAAAAGACAGACTGAGGTAAAAATATGGAGGCGTCTAAGCACGCTCCCCACGGATACGACGGGCCAGCTGGATGTCTTTGGGCATGATGGTGACACGCTTGGCGTGTATGGCGCACAAGTTGGTATCCTCAAACAGACCAACCAGGTAAGCCTCACTGGCCTCCTGCAGACAAAAAAACAAGTTAAATTCAGCTGACATGCATAAGCTCTAACTTGGTATGGACCAATGCATTCTTTGAACATTTGGGGAGATAAAAGGTGGTGACCTACTGGCAGTTAAGGGATACTTTGGGATTTTGGCAATGAGTCTATCCGCTTCCCCTGAGTCAGTATGAAGAAAGTTTGAGCCAATGCTAACTAGCATTAGTGCAATGACTAAAAGTTTATGATATCTACGAGCATGCTAGCAGATACCCATAGACTTTCAGTCATTGCGCTAATACTAACTAGCATTAGCTCACAAACCTAACTAACTTTCTTCATACTGGACAGACATACGGCATTCAGTAGTTCAGCAAAAGATGATAATGGGCCTCATTGACAAAATTACGAAGTTTGCCTTTGAGTGTACAGATTCCCGATAGGTCTGGCTTTAGTGTTATTTGGTGGGTTAACGAAAATCATAAACCCTGACCTGCAGGGCTCCAATGGCTGCACTCTGGAAACGCAGGTCAGTCTTGAAGTCCTGAGCGATTTCTCTCACCAGGCGCTGGAAGGGCAGCTTGCGGATCAGCAGCTCAGTGGACTTCTGGTACCGACGGATCTCACGCAGGGCCACAGTACCAGGCCTGGAGTAAAACACACAGAAATTAATTAACCACTGTGGTCCTTTACTCCATCTACACAAAATTATTAAAGGAGACCACGACACCAGGTGGGTCAAAGTCTGTTCAGGCACTATGTGTTTTGTCACTCTCCATCACCTGTAGCGATGGGGCTTCTTGACCCCACCAGTAGAAGGGGCACTCTTGCGGGCAGCTTTGGTGGCCAGCTGCTTACGTGGGGCTTTTCCTCCAGTAGATTTACGGGCTGTCTGCTTGGTACGGGCCATGGCTCCTACAAATTACCTGAATAAAGGGATTGAGACAGGAATGTTAATGGAAGTGTAACCAACTAGATATCAAATTGCAGCATAAAACCAAGCCTGCTAAACGCCACGTGTCAACCTACTTCCAAATGCCAAGCTTTCATGAGGCATTTGATTTTAGGTGAGACTTCAGCTTTATGAACCCATAAAAGTGCATTTTTAGTCTATTAATGATTCGATACACTATCCAATCAACGGGGAATAATCTGTTACATGTCATCTGATTACAAAGTTAACTAATGTTACGTTAGCAGCAAAAATATTGTCATCCGATTTGATACTTTTGAAAAACAAGACGGATACATTTAGAAAGAATGTTATGACAAAATACATAGACACCTTTCAATTCATCATTGGAAGAAAATAAGAGGTACGTTTAAATTTGTTCCACCTGACCACAAGTAGAGACCACTAGGATGACACACCAAAAGCGTTCGATGGATCATTTGTCTAACGATTCTAAAGGAAAATTAATCCAAATGTAAAAGGAAATTATCAGATTACGTTAGAGTTAGTACTGGTTAATCCAAAAATTATATTAAGAGTACAATTTGACAGGTAACTAGTAGCCGATACCACTTAAAGTAACCTACCAATCAACATGCTTACAATTTGATATTTGTTTACAACACTGATTGTACCCAAGCCTGTGGCTCAATTACGCAWAGATGTACATCAAATTGAGCGAATTACAGCGTAAAGGTTTCTTACAACTACCAATCGGGACTTGTTTAGCGATCTGATGGGCGGGATTTTCTTCCTTGTTCGCCAATGAGCAATGTTTTTCACCAAATAGGTCCCTGCCTCTTACGCATTGGAGACGATGGCTGCTGTAACAGGAACGTATTAACGGGAAGGAAAATTCGAATGTGTTTTACAAGAGGGTGACAATTAAAACGACATTTAAACGATGACATTACCGCTTTATACTTATAAACACATTGAAGATTGTTCTAGACACCACTAGGAATCGATTGAAAAACTTCAGTACTCAGAAGATCACGCAGAACCGGTGCACAACCGTGTCAAATTCGACAGCAGTGCTTTGGTCTCTAGTTACTACAAGCAGATAATAGCTTGCTTTTTCGGTCGTCGAGCTTGGGTTTCCCTATGATTGCGGATTTAGTTGCAAAAAGATACTATCTAAAGAACAAAAAAGTGAAAATTCACAAATACACAATATATTTTTTTTTATATTTCAAACGCGACACTTACCTTTGATACAACAGCTAATGTTTAAATGTGAAACTGGTCTCGTGTCCTTATTTATTGCGTTGTTCCCACAACAGAATGGAGTCCTATATTGGGTTAAAATGGCAGGTTACCCACAATGCATCTGCTGCGACAAGAGAGACCAACTTTTCTACACGTTTATCAATTTACCCATTCAATCAATTATCAATCATCTTAACTGAAAGACATGATCAATACATTCAGAAAAGCGTGATATACTACATAATGTGCTATGTTTTTGAAATGTCCATTTATTGCATTGGCAGATATTGACCATTTAAATGTATGACAATTATGGACTAATTGAAGGTGGTTTATGGAACACGTGATTCCACGTGAGTGCACGAGACAAAATGTCTATAATTACAAAATTAGCAATTACTGGATTTCTGTTACCTAAAGTTGTTAATGTAAGAAATCAAACAACTTAGATTCTCAGATGACATTTCTTGGAAGGTTTGTGTATTGTGACAAACATTGCTTTAGTATTATATACAAGTTTTAAATCACAAAAGTATTAAAATATCTAGCAAAAATCTTATCATTTTATACATTTTGGGCCTACAAATATCTTATTTCCAGGGGTGGTATTTACACAAGCCCTCCTCGAGGTGGCGATAAAGGCCCATCAGCTCGTGCTGAACATTCTACAGCTGATCCAGCAGAGCATTGACTGGAGACGTCGAAGGTTTACGCAGACGCTCGTTGAAATCCCGGGTACTGCTCTGGTAAGTAGATTTGGCCAGAGAGGCTGAAAGCGGTTAATATTTGATAAACAAACAATCAAACTTTATTCGGTGTGGCGGCAGTTGGCACGGCTGTGCTGAGACTGGGTGAGATATGGTAAGAGATAGTGATGGAGAAGAAAGTGAAGCAAGTATGGAGGTCAGGAGGAGCATAAAGTGGTTCTGGAGTTTAGGGAGGACAGAGGAGTTGGGGAGATGAGTCCGATAAGGTTGACGGCTGTGATAAAGGAATTGATTGGGGAAGTTGTAATGCTAATGTGTTAAGAGATGGGAGCTTGTTGGTGTACTGTAAGGACATGGCGCAGAGGGAAGCAAATAGGGAAGTGTATGGTGGTGTCGAGCAGTTGGACTGATCAAGCAGGGAAGCAGTGGATTAAAGGGCTGATAACAGGAGTGCCTGTCAATGTTAGCACTAAAGAGGTAAGGGACAACTTGAGAGGAGACGTTCTAGTGAATGTTCAAATATTGCAAGCGACAAGGGGTGGAGTTAGGATGGATGGAAATGGCCAAATTATGGAAAATCTGATAGAAATGAAAGATCTGGTGTGCCTGAATGATGGCTGAGGGACCAGGTTTGATGTCGTGCCACAGGGAAAGAGTCTGCCTTAGACCTCACTCTGGTATCTCGTGCGATGGCAGGAATCTGTGAGTGGGGGATAGATCTACTGCACAGATTCTGTGAGACCTGGGCCCTGACAGTCAATTTCAGTAAGACAAAAATAATGGTGTTCCAGTTCTCAGGACCACGAATACCACAAATTCCATCTAGACACCGATGCCCTAGAGCAGTGGTTCCCAAACTTTTTATAGTCCCATACCCCTTCAAACATTCAACCTCCAGCTGCGTACCATCTCTAGCACCAGGGTCAGCGCACTCTCAAATGTTGTTTTTTGCCATCATTGTAAGTCTGCCACACACACACACTAACCTAAACATTTATTAAACATAAGAATGAGTGTGAGTTTGTCACAACCCGGCTCGTGGGAAGTGACAAAGAGCTCTTTTAGGACCAAATAATAATCATAAATTTTGCACTTAGCCATCTTACATAAAACTTTATTTGTTCATTGAAAATGATGAATAACTCACCACAGGTTATTAAGAAGGGTGTGCGTGAAAGGATGCACATAACTCTGCAATTTTGGGTTGTATTGGAGAGAGTCTCGGTCTTAAATAATTTTACACTCACAGTCTGTGCCTGTATTTAGTTTTCATGCTAGTGAGGGCCGAGAATCCACTCTCACATAGGTACGTGGTTGCAAAGGGCATCAGTGTCTTAACAGCACGATTTGCCATGGCAGGATACTCTGAGCGCAGCCCAATCCAGAAATCTGGCAGTGGCTTCTGATTTTAAATTCAGTTTTCACAGAACAGCTTGTTGCAATTTCGATGAGGCTCTCTTGTTCAGATATAGGTAAGTGGACTGGAGGCAGGGCATGAAAGGGATAACGAATCCAGTTGTTTGTGTCATCCGTTTCGGGAAAGTACCTGCGTAATTGCGCACCCAACTCACTCAGGTGATTTGCTATATCACATTTGACATTGTCCGTAAGCTTGGGTTCATTTGCACACAAAAAATCATACAATGATGGAAAGACCTGTGTGTTGTCCTTGTTAATGCAGACAGATAGAGCTCCTTCTTAATCATAGCCTCAATTTTGTCCCGCACATTGAATATAGTTGCGGAGTCCCTGTAATCCGAGATTCAGGCCAGTCGTGTCAGAAACTCGTCATCATGCAAGCGGTCAGACAACGGAAAATTATGGTCAGTAAAGAAAACTTTAAGCTTTTCTCTCAATTCAAAAAAACATTTCAATACTTTGCCCTTTGATAACCAGCGCACTTCTGTATGTTGTAAAAGCGTTACATGGTTACTGCCCATATCATTGCATAGTGCAGAAAATACACGAGAGTCCAAAACGTATTTCAAGCTGTCAGGCATTCCCTTGGCAGCAAGAGCCTCTCGGTGGATGCTGCAGTATACCCAAGTGGCGTTGGGAGCAACTGCTTGCACATACGTTACCACTTCACTATGTCTCCCTGTCATGGCTTTTGTGCCAACGCAAAACACCAAATAATGCATGCAGAGCAGAGTTAGGCCAATACCCACTAATGATCAAAATCCTGAAAAGAGCTGTTAAATTCTACAACCACCTAAAAGGAATCAATTCCCTAACCTTCCATAAAGCCATCATCTACAGAGAAATAAACCTGGAGAAGAGCCCCCTAAGCAAGCTGGTCCTGGGGCTCTGTTCACAAACACAAACAGAGCCCCAGGACAGCAACACAATTAGATCCAACCAAATCATGAGAAAACAAAAGATAATTACTTGACACATTGGAAAGAATTTACCAAAAAAACAGAGCAAACTAGAATGCTATTTGGCCCTAAACAGAGAGTACACAGTGGCAGAATACCTGACCACTGTGACTGACCAAAAATTAAGGAAGGCCGGAGGGAGGAGGAGATGTGTCAGTGGATGGAGTAGGCAGGTGGGTGTTTGGAAGGGCAAAGTGGGATCAGTTTCAGGAGCTGTGTGAGGAGGTGATGGCTCTGGTGGATAGTATGACTAACTGGGTGAGAACAGCGTTAGTGGGGGCAGCTACTGAGTCTATACCTAAAAGTTCAGGGAGGAGGAGGAGGAAAGCAGCCCCATGGTGGACGGAGGAGTGTGGGGAAATGGTGAGGAGTAGGAACAGGGCATTTAGACTACTAAAAAGGATGCATAACTTCCATCAGTCTGATTCAGTATAAACAGGCTCAGGCCCTGGTGAGGAGAACTATCCATCAGTATAAACAGGCCCAGGCCCTGGTGAGGAGAACTATCCATCAGTCTGATTCAGTATAAACAGGCTCAGGCCCTAGTGAGGAGAACTATCCATCAGTCTGATTCACTATAAACAGGCTCAGGCCCTGGTGAGGAGAACTATCCATCAGTCTGATTCAGCATAAACAGGCCCAGGCCCTGGTGAGGAGAACTATCCCGTGAGTCTGATTCAGTTTAAACAGGCCCAGGCCCTGGTGAGGAGAACTGTCCGTCAGTCTGATTCAGTATAAACAGGCCTAGGCCCTGGTGAGGAGAACTATCCATCGTGCAAAGAGGTCATGTTGGCGTCGGTTCTGTGACACCATTGGAAGTGCGACACCTGTGGAGGATGATTAAGAGGATGAGTGGGGTCAGAAGGAGGGGGAGAGAGAATGAGAGAGAAGCATCCTGCAATGCTGGGTAGGAGGGAGGATGTAAAGGATGCGTTGAATGCACCATATACCATGGCAGAGGTGAAAATAAAGGTATAAATATTCACTATTTATATAAATGATTTAGACAAAAATGTCCAAAATGCACAACTTGATGATACTGTTATTTACTGTTGTGCCTCGTCTCTTACGAAAGCTTTCCAGAACTTGGAAACTGCTTTTTATACTGTTCAACATACCTTGTGTCAATTGAAGCTTATCCTCAATACTGACAAAACTAAAAACTAAAACACGATTGGTGTTTTTAAATCACTGATGAAGGATTTTGAGGCTGATTCCCTGACCTGTCAATGTTTCTAATTTGCTGTTTTTGATTTTGTTATACTCTTGTGAATTCAATGGTTTTTACTAGATTACTTGTAGTTTTTCATGTTGTCTGTCTGTAATTTTTGTAATGACTTGGTGCTGCCTATCTTGGCCAGGACGCTCTTGAAAAAGAGATTTTAAATCTCAATGAGCCCTTCCTGGTTAAATAAAAAAAATAAAAAAGGGGAATAGGTAAGGCTGGGTTAACTTCACCTGGGAAAGATGAGGTGTGCTATGTTATGTTGGCCCATCTTAGTGATGAGGCACTGGATAAGGTATTGGTGTTGTACAACAGAGTGTGGGAGGAGGGGAAGCTACCAGGCAGTTGGAAGGAGGCAATAGTGGTACCAATCCGGAAGCCAGGAAAGGATCCAACGAGGCCAACAAGCTATCGGCCAATAGCTTTAACATCACATGTATGTAAGATCATGGAACGTATGATTACGGAGAGGCTAACTTACTTCCTGGAGAGCAGGGGGCTAGTATCACCAGAGTGGGTTCAGGAAGGGCAGGGGAACTATGGACCCAGTGCTCTGCTTATGGAAGCAGAGGTCAGGAAGGCTCAGGTGAACAAGGAGACTGTTGTAGCTGTCTTTTGTTGATGTGGAGAAGACGTATGATGTGATGTGGAATGAGGGGTTGTTAATCAAGCTTGACATTATGGGGGTAGGAGGATGAACGTACAACTGGATAAAGGATTTCCTGTTTGGAAGGTCTATCCAAGTGAGGGTCTCTGAGGCAACTACCTGGTGGATAACGGTACACCACAGGGGAGCGTGATTAGTCCTCTGTTGTTCTCAATCATGATCAATGATGTTTACTCTCAGTTACAGCTGGATTTTGGGAAGTCGTTATCTGCAGATGATGGGGCCTTATGGAAGAGAGGAAGAAATGTGCCATAGATAGTCAGGAAGGTACAGGAAGCAATTGATGAGGTAGAGCAGTGGGCATTAATGTGGGGATTCCGGTTCTCTGTAGCGAAGACAGTGTTCTTTACCAGGAGGAAGGTGGGAGATGAGGTATGCTTGAGGTTATATGGGAGAAACTTAGAGAGGGTGGGGACCTTTCAGGTTTCTTGGGATATACTTTGACACTAGACTGACCTGGGCAGAACGCATTGAGAGAGTGGTGGGAAAGTGTAAGAAGGTGCTACATGTGATGCCCTGTCTGACGGGAAGGAGTGGGGGGCTGGGCGTTCCTCATTGAGGACCATGTATGTTGCATTGATCCAATCTGTAATAGACTATGGTAGCATAGCATATGGTTCGACAGCCTGGACCTTATTGGAAAGGCTAGATGCCATACAGGGGCAAGGACTCAGAATATGTAGTGGGGCCTTTCGGACATCTCCCAGAGGCTGCACTACAGGTGGAGATGGGGGAAATGCCATTGCAGATTAGGAGACAGCAGCTGGCAATTAATTATTGGGTCACCCTACAGTGTCTCATCCTGCAAAAGGGATTTTACCGGCATGCTGGGAACATGAGCGAAGACAGAACACAAGCTTTGGGTGAGTGGGTAATACCCAGGCGAAGGAGATGGGACTGTATGGAAAGGAGTTTAGTCCAATGGTAGCTATTTCTGTAAATCCACCATGGCTACTCCCGCCTCCAGTAGTTAATCTAGAAGTGTTGGTGAGACGACAGAAAGATAGGGAGGGTGATCGATCTGTTTTGTTTAAGAGACGTCTGGATACTGTGTATCAGGATTTTATTGCCATATACACAGATGGTTCAAAAGATCTGAGGACAGGACATACTGGGTCAGCATTTGTAGTGCATGAATGTGGGGTGAGTCAGGAAACGCATTACAGATCATCTGGCTGTATATACGGCGGAGCTGATGGCCATACTGTTGGCCTTGAAGTGGGTGGAGGAAGTCAAGCCAGACAGAGTAGTTATTCGCTCTGATTCATGTGCAGTGCTAAGGAGTCTCCAGTCCTTTAGGTCACGTAGCAGACGACCTGCTTTATGAGGTGCTACAAACCCATGGCAGGATTAGACAGATGGGTATACAGATAATAATTTACTTGGGTCCCAGCCCATGTGGGGGTGGAGGGGAACGAGGCAGTTGATGTACTGGTGAAACAAGCACTTAGTAGTGTTGATGTTGTAGTTTCAATGAGCAAGGCAGAGGCAAAAAGCCTGATATGGACAGTGATGGTACAGAGATGGCAGGAGCAGTGGAATAGAGATACTAAGGGCAGGAATTTATTCACATACCGAGGAAAGTCAGAGAGGGGAAGACGGCGGGAAGGGACAGAAGAGAGGAGGCTATTTTTTACAAGATTAAGGGTGGGACACAGTCAGTTGAATAAGTCCTTAAATGTGATAGGAAAGCATCCAACAGGAAAGTGTGATTATTGCCAGTAAACAGAGACCGTGGAGCATGTATTGCTACAGTGTGGGAAGTATCAGAGGGAAAGAGAGAGGCTGAGATCTAATATGAGGGAGAAGGGGATACAGGAAATTAGTTTAAAGTGTATATTGAGTAGAACGTCATTAGATATAGTCTCAAATATTTTGTTGTCTTTTTTAAGAGCAACGGACCTGGCAGGTAGGATTTAGTTAATGTCTGTTTATGGCCCACACTCCAATACAGTAGCTGGCGGTAATGCACCATAACGTTGGATGCCAACTGCCGATAATCCCCACAGAAGACGAAGCTGATCCAGCATGATTGTACGGAGATTGTGACAGCCGGTTAAATGGCGTCCCTTGACAAGGCAAGAACAAGGTGTATGTCAGCAGAAGTGCAGTATTATCATAAGGATACTTATACTTGGAATACGGAGGAAGAATGGAGGGAAAAAGAGAGGCAGAGGAAGTCGAAGACAGGTAGGTTAAAAATGGCGGGGAAAAAGGGAGATTCTTTGTTAAAGAAGAATGGTAGAAAGTGTGAGCAGAGTGAGTTGAAGAGAGGAGGAGAAATGGAAGTGAATGAGGGCAAAGTATCGGAGGTGGTAGGTGTGGTGACGTTCTCGGAGCCCGAGGCTTGCACCGAGGGTCAGGATAAAGATGAGTCTGTGACAGTAGGAGTGAAGTTTTTGGAAAAAGTGGACCCTTGCCTTTTGGCAGATCCATTAGTGGTCTCAGGGCAGGTGAAAGCAGAGTTGGGTGCTGTGGAATCGGTGAAGATAACCAGAAGTCCTCTTGTGATAATTGTATGTGTTTCTGCTGGTCAGAGGGAGCAGGTGCTCTGTGTTAAACGAATGGGGGCAAGGGATGAGAAATGTTTTGCACTCAAGAATGTGACGTTACGAGCTATTGTGCCGAATTCTTTAAGTTGTTACAGGTGTCAAGCTTATGGGCATGTGGCATCAGTGTGTAGGAGGGAGGTTTTTAGGTGTGAGAAGTGTGCAGAAGGGCACGAGAGAAAGAAATACGTAGCATTGGGGAAAGTAGTGGTATGTGTTAATTGTAAGGGTGCCCATGGGGCTGGGGATCAGAAATGTCCTGTGCGAGAGAGGCAGGTTGAGGTTTCCAGTGGAACAGGCAGGTAGATATCCAGTGGAACAACCACTTTACAATAGTGCATCTAACTCTTTTAAGGGGGGGGGGGGGGTTAGAAGGATTACTTTATCCTATCCTTAAGAATACCTAGGATAGGATAAAGTAATCCTCTAACCCCCCTAATAAAGAGTTAGATGCACTATTGTTAAGTGGTTGTTCGCACTGGATATCATAAGGTTGAATGCACCAATTTGTAAGTCGCTCTGGATAAGAGCGTCTGCTAAATGACTTAAATGTAAATGTTAGAGTAGTGCAGTAGTTGTCATATGCTGAGGCAGTGAAGAAAGTAGAGGGAGATGGTCAAGGGGAGGGATCCTGAGAGGAGTGGTGTGAGTAGTAGATCTGTACCAGTACAGAGGGATAAACCAACAAGTGATATACGTTTCAGTAAGATTGGATTTTTGGCATTTATAGCAATGGTATCAACTGTACTGCAGGGATGGAATGTAAGTCCCAGAAAATAAAGGTTGTGGGGTCAGCTGCAGATAAGTATTTGAGTGTGCTAGACTTGACATCAGAAGAGTTACAGGGTGTGTTAAGTGTGGTGTCCCATCTTTCAGGCTGTTGGCCTGAAGTAGGAATAAATAGATTTAAATAGTGGAGTATGTATTTTATTTGTACATTATTATTATGTTTTTAGTAGTGTTAGATGGTAGGCTACTTGTTGTATTTATTTATTTGTATTTTTTTCAAGGAAGGTTTAAGAGAGTTATACTCCAGTCTAGTAGGTGGCGGTAATGCAACATTTATTGGATGCCAACTGCCGTTAAACCTCATGAAAGAAAAGAAGGCTGATCCAGCATGGCGGCGGTTAAGAGACTCAAACGCGTGGCAGCGTTGCAGCCAGGATTCATATCTTTTAAATCGTCGGCCGAATCAGATGACTTGAACAGTGGCCGGAGAAAGCGTGTGAATAAGAACAAGAAAAAGAATTGGAACAAACACAGTGATATTCAAGATGTTGAAGAGTTTTTGGATGACGTGAGACTTCAGGAAAGAGCTACAGGGTGAGCAGCATGTTTGCCAACAGAGCTAGCTGTCTTGCTAGTTATTACCTGCTAATAAGCGATTATTTAGCAGGTATTGCGACATTATCAAAAATCTGTGATTATTCTAGCAAGCTAGTTTTGCATGTCAATCAGTCCAAGTCAACATCTTGCAAAAATTAAAGTTGTACCTTGCTAGCTAGCAATGCTAATGTGTTTATTCTAATTAGCAAGCAAGCTAAGCTGGTTAACCAAGGGAGCTGGCTAGATAACTACGTTAAAAAAAAATAATAATAATTTCTACCTACATTCCTAACTATAATCACCCTCATAATTATCCAACCTTGCGCAACACACCTAAACTGAATCGTTTCTTGACCGGTTTACTAGTAACGTTATAATGCCTTATGATTCGGCTGCTTTTATGTAACGTTACCTAACGTTAGCTAGCTAACGTTATTAATACTTATATTTACAGTTTAACACATGCTTTATGCCTTAGCTACATATTTTGATTAAAATTTAATTGCCTAGTTTACATTTTCTTTTAATAATTTATTCGACAGAGGACTGATATCTGAGAAGCCAGATGATACCCTGTTCTTTGTGGACATCGGAGAGCAGAAAAAAGGTGTCCAGCCAGGTAAGCAATACCACTGTTTACGTAAAATATATTTTCTTTGTTAATGTTTGGAGTGTCAAATAACTGAAGTTTGTGTTTTCTGTGTCTGCTAGAAGTCCAAGAGAGAAAGAAGGGGAAGAAGTCAAATTCACGGCCCCTGAGGATAGACCTGATCCTGCAGCATGACTCCCTTGTCCCTCCGCCTAAAGAGTGAGTTTTTCTGATATACCCTAACAATTGCCCTCTCACCCCCATCCTTCCCTGGCCCTTAGCTGGAGATGGTTCGGCCGGTTCAGTCAGGTTGCGCATGGCACAGTGTCCAGTGATGAACCCATCCTTGCGCTCACAGTATTTCCTTGGGAATGTGAAGACAATCATGGAACTCAGGGAGCTGTTGTGTGAACAGCCTCCTGGGAACTGAGGGCAATGTGCTGTTTCCCCTCTACTGGGTCGTATTTACTAGTAATGAAATGGAAACAAACGGGAAGGGACCACCTGAACTTGTCCAATAAGAAATACTTGTTTTTGTTTTCTGTTGTGAAAGGTTTTGCTAATGTGTGCACAAACTAAGACTACGCAGATTTCCCCCCACTTTGTAAACTGGAGCCATGCAGCAAGGCTGTATTTAGATAAGTGTACTTTGGTTAGCTTATTTCTCATAATAAGCTGTGTTTGTACACACTGTTGAAGTCTTTAGGACACTACTTCAAATTCAGTTCCCTCCTCTCCCCCCAGTGTTTTGGCCCACCAGCAACCAAACGCAAAGAAACTCCGCCGCATTGCAGAGAATGCTGAGAAATTGGCGGCCATGGGTGTGTTGCCACGGAGACAGAAACGGCTCTTGAGCCGCAGACCGGCAACTAAAACGTCAAAGGCAAAGACGGCAGCCAACAACTTCCCAGACAGACCCTATTATGACTTGTGGGGAGGAGAGGGTAAGTTTGGCTATTCAAAATGCTAAACTAAGTCAAATAAATTGTTGCCGTTCTTCTGTCAGTGTTTGTGACCATCTTCATATTGCAGCCGAAGAGACAGCAGATCCTTACTACCTTGAGCAAACAGGGAAAAGTCGTGTGAAGGTGAGAATGCAGAATTGTCACTGCCTTAAAGTTTCTAGTGTCTCAGTATTGTATGTGCTTTATAGTGAAAATGGATACTTAGGCAAATAGGAGTGTTTGTATATTTACTCTGTCTTACCATGAAGTTTTAAACGCTGTCTTCACTCTTAGCGACCAGTGAAGCTCAACGCAAAGCCCTCTATTCTCCCGGCAGTGGAGGTCATAGCCCCTGGAGGCTCCTACAACCCAGACTTCTTCTCCCATCAGGTAACTTAATACACTTAACAGTGATTTAAATGCCAATGCCAATTTATCAATGTTTCTGCTCCCATGATATGTGTGGTGTTCTGTCTCTTCATGTTGAGTAATGCCGTGGTTGATGTATTGAAGTGCTGACCTTTTTCTCCCAGGCCTTGTTACTAGAGGCCCATGAGGTGGAGGTGAAGAGGGAGAAAGCGGAGCTGAGAATAGAGAGACAGCTGGCTGTCAAACAAGAAGATACTGCCACTGAGGTACGACAACAGAACCCCCCCCCCCCACTGTTCATCATTACACAATTCAGAACAGTATGTGGTCCTTCAGCTCCATTTTGCCTGACCTTCCTCTCTGTTGTTTCTCTGCAGGAGACAGTCTTCCAGGAACAAGTGGAAGGGCTAGTGGAAGAGGAGGAAGATGAGGAGGAGGAGGAAGAGGATGTTTCTATTCGTGGCGGCTTGCAGCAGGAGAAAAAGACCGAGAAAGAAAGGAAGAGAGAGCGAGCTGACAAGATAAAGGCATGCAAGACTACAAAGCCTTTTTCCCCTAATGTGCTCTAGCTTTTCCCCTCCATGTGCTAGCTTAGGATCTGACCGACGGTGTCTCTGTCTCTTGCTGTGCAGTCACAACAGAAGCAGGCGGCAAGGGCGTTCACTGACAAGAAGCAGCAGCTCTTCCAGCTGCGCTCCATCCAGGCGACCCTGAAGAGGCGGGAGCAGCGGACCAGAGAGAGGGTGGCCCAGCGGAAGGCCAACCAGGAGGCAGAGAAGTCCATGCCCCGACGTCTCGGCAGACTCAAGTCAGTACCTCCACAGGAATGCCACTATTCTCATCTACCATCTTCGTTATTTATTACAATTTATATCTAGAGCGAGATGCAACAGGTCCTCCATAGAGCTTCCTGGCCAATTTGAAAAGCAGGTCAAACGCATCCTAGTATGAACTGGAAGAAGCCTTAGACATTTCTGTAACGATGGGCTCCAGAAAAACCTATACCCCATTCCAAACCAAATAATTTTTCCCGATTTCCATAGTGCTGCTTTCCCCTTAGTGTGAGTTTCGTCTGTGCCATTGTCCTGTCTGTGATCTCCATACTCTGTCTGAAATGGTCCCTCACATATCTCCCCAGGTTCCAGGCTCAGGATCTAGAGATCCAGCTGAGTGATGAGATTCCTGGATCCCTGCGGACACTCAAGGTTTGTGACTGACTGACTATCCCCCTCACTGTCTACAATACATTCACACTGGGCTGGCATTTTGAACCCATGTACATATATGTGGAACTGAAATGCTGAAAAAGTTACAGCATAGCAACTTAATTCACAATGTCACATGCTTACCCGTTTTGGAGCAAGGTCCTTCATCAGAGCACTATTTATTTATATGGATTTACTGATGTGTACTGACATGTTTCCCTTCTCCACATGTAATTATGTGTCCTGCAGCCAGAGGGCAGTGTCCTCAAGGACCGCTTCAAGAGTATGCAGAAGAGGAACATGATTGAGCCCAGAGAACGAGCCAAGTAAGTTATTCTCTCCCTTTCTGTAAAACAAACAGCATCTCATGTCAGGTATATATTTATACATAGTAGTTTGTGTATGTCATTAACTCATAACTTTCATAGTAGAACATTCTAGATTTGTTTGCATTATTGGCTGTTTCCAGAGAGGTATACTACAAAGCAGGATCTATGCGTTAGCCATAATATTGTGAAATAATTTTTTTAGAAAGATGAGCTTTAAATTGGCTTGGTCTAATTGACCCAACAACCAAACACACATTTAGCTGTCTTAATGAACCAGAAAATAGTTACTTTAGTTGTTTTATCAAAGTTAGCTGGCTAACATGTGTTGTAGTATCCCCCTTTTTGGTTCAGTCAGCTTAAGCATGACGATGTCCAGTGATGAACCCATCCTTGCGCTCACAGTATTTCCCCGGAAATGTGAAGACAATCATGGAACTCAGGGAGCTGTTGTGTAAACAGCCTCCTGGGAACTGAGGGCAACGTGCTGCTTTCCCTCCACATCTCCTTTTGTTTTTCTTATACAAGAGAATATGGTCTTGATTTGATAAGCCATTGAAGTGCTTTGATTGTGTGCTCCGCCTCCTCCCACAGGTTCAAGAGGAGACACAAGGTGAAGTATGTTGAGAAGAGGGCCTTCAAGGAGATCACCTAGAGACCAAACCAACCTATGGAACTGTTCAGGACTGTGATGTCACTCACAACACAGCGGCACCCACCGCCACTGGGCGACAGCCAGCCAGAGAGCTACTATTTGCCCCCTCAAATGTCTCCAATCAACTCAGCCCATTTTAAGTCAGTGATGGATTTGCCACCCTTTTAAATCTGTGTTGTAAAATATTGAAGATCCAAGTCACCACGATTTGGAACATTATTTGCCGTGCCAACACGAACCAGCCCAATCCAGATAGCGTCAGTCAGGGTCAGTTCTAATGTATTTGGAGGTCAAATTAGTTAATTTGCAGGATATTTAAATCCACTGATTCTGGCTCTGTCAACATCAGTTGGGAATGTTAAAGGCTTCAGAAGGGGGCTCTCTCCCAGTTGGTGATCTTGTCTTTCGTTCTTGCAAAACCATCCAGATTAATGCTCTCATTAGAAGGAGTGGATTCCTGAGTGAATAACAAGGCTGTTAATGGCAGACTAACGTTTAAAGCCACTTGTCAAGATTTGGACTTGGGTACGTTCTTTCAGTTACATCTGTTGTGTACAAAATCACTTTATTTGCTATAATCTGACTTGATTTCATTAAAGCAAGTTAATTAATGAAATTGTTTTGACTGATTATGCTATTTACATCTGTTTGTGATTCTCAACAAATAAGTCATGCATTAAGGTGTCTAGTATGATTGCAAAGAAGTTTCATATGATTTCTTAAAATTGTCTCTCGACCACAAGCATAAGTCTCTAGATGAAATTTGAATTTGGCACTAGAAGTCTATTCAACAGCTTAAAAAAACAATACATTGTTGAAATTGTAAAATATTTTTGTAAGCAATGTTTAAAGGGTCTAGTTTACATACAGTGTATCCATGGTGCTTGTGGTATATGAAAATATCTTGGTTGTCGTGTGACCTTTGCGAAAATAGTGGCTCAAACTTATTATTCAGTGGCAGTAGAAAGTACACGGCCCTTGGATTTCTTCACATTTTGTGTTACATAGTGTGATTTCAAATGGATTTTATTGTACATTTTTGGTCATTGTCGCCGCAAAATACTGTAAAAGTGTGAATATATATATTTTTTAAGATGAATGAAAAACAACACTACCTTGATTAGGTAAGTATTCATCCCCCTCAGTCAATACATGTTAGAAACACCTTTTAACAGCGATTACAGCTGTGAGTCTTGGAAAAGTCTCTTAAGATATTTGTGCACCTGTATTGTGCAATATTTGGCAGTTCTTTTCCAAATTCTTGACTACAAAATTGAAGTCTGGCCATAGATTTTCAAGCAGATTTAAGCCAACTGTAACCTGGCCACAAACATTCACTGTCTTGGTCAGCAACTCCTGTGTAGATTTGTGTTGTAGGTTGTCGCGCTGAAAGGCGAATTCATCTCCCAGTGTCTGGTGTGAAGCAGGTTTTCCTTTATGATTTTGCCTGTGCTTAGCTCCATCCCTTTTCTTTTCATCCTGAAAAACTCCCCAGTCTTTGCCAATGTCAATCATACCCATACCATGATGCAGCCACCACCATGCTTTAAAATATGGAGGCAGTTACTCAGTAATGTGTTGGATTTGCCCCAAACATGAGGCTCTGCATTTATGCCAAAAAGTGTATTCCTTTGCTGTTTTTGTTGTCAGTATTACTTTAGTGCCTTGTTGCATACATATATATGCATGTTTTGGAATCTTTTTTTTTCTGTATATTTTTCACTGTCATTTTGGTCATTATTGTAGAGTCACACATGTTGATCCATTCTCAGTTTTCCATCACAGCCAACTCTTAAAATCACCAATGGCATCATGGTGACATCCCTAAGCATTTTCCTTCCTGTCCTGCAGCTCAGTTCAAAAGGACGACTGCATCTTTGATGTGTCTGGGTGGTTTAATACATCACCCATAGCATAATTATTAACTTGACCATGCTTAAAGAGATATTCAATGTCTGATTTATTGTTACCCAGGTCCCTGGTCTTTGTACTTGAATCAGCTTGAAATTCAATGCCTGACTGAGGGACCTTACAGATGTATGGGGGACTGAGGAAGGGGTAGTCATTCAAAACTCATGTCAGCCACTATTATTTCACACGGAGTCCATATAATTTAGACTACATGGCCAAAAGTATGTGGCTTGTTGAACATCTCATTCCAAAATCATGGGCATTAATATGGAGTTGGGGAGGAGGAGGACACAGACAGGGAGGGGAGGCCTTAAACCTTAATTACTTAAACCTTAATTACCCTTGGCCAGGCAGTATGGAAGTGTCCCGTGGGTGCCTGGAGCTCTGACAAAGCTGCTTATCCCTTAATCGGGGTGCAAATGTAATCTTTTACCTAAAGAGTGGCCCACCGCCCGCCTCTGATCCCTCCCCGCACCGCTAATCCCTGTGCCTTCCAGCCAGGCAACCTCCGGTGCCCACATCGCCCTGCCCCTACTCACAGTAGTTACACTCAACACACTGGTGCCTCTGAGACTGTGCCTGTAGTAAACCATATCTATGTTATGGCTATTTCACAATGCAATGGACAATAATGTTCTCGTTTAATCTATCAATGCTACCAGCCATCTTGGTTCACCATGACCTTCAGTCATTTTGAGTGTACTGATTTCCGTGTGTGTTTGAGAGCGATGGTTTTCATGTTTTTCTCCTATTCTCCCTCACTACATGTGCGAGCCGTTGATGGAGCCAGATTGCATTAGCATGAGGTAGATGACAATGGTGTGCTGTGAGTGGAGCAGAGCGTTACACATTATGAACGCTCTCCACTGCTCACCTGCATCACTTCATTATAGTGTGTCTCGACGCGGCTCCCTGAGCACATCAATGTGCTGAGTCAGCAACCATCAGTCCTCTCACCTATAGTCCTATATACCAGTCTTCGAGCTGTCCTTTCTCAAATACACATGAATAGTGAAGGTGAATACCTCATCCCCTCCCCTACTGACTGCACTGGTACTGACCATAGGTCACTCGCTCAGGACATGATTATGTCAAAGACCCTCTTGGGAGATATTTATGGTCTTCACCTGAACCTCACAGTGGATGCTTTCTTGAATGTGAGAGGATGGGTAACATAGTGATATGAACTGTGTACAATACATTAGCTTACAAGTCAGTCCCACGTCTGTATTCATCTGGGAGGATACGGGTCTGGATCCTGAAGAGAGAGGGGGGTGCATCACCTGAGTAAATTACTCTAAATTCAACAGGCTCTCACAGTCACTGCAGCATTCGACTTTTCCCACGTTGCTCCAAACGTCGAATACCTCTGCTATATCTTGTCTCCCTCGTCTTCCACCAGAGAATTAGCAAGTGTTTGTGCATTTGAGAGTGACCATAACAGCAAAGGTGACCATGACAAGTCTTCTACATTTGCATCCGCCAACACCATGCCAGTGCCAATAAACACAGTTGTCAATGTGAACGCTCTGTGTACACACAGAAGGTGAGAGGAGAGGTAGAACAGGCACACCAGTAGGTGGGAAAAATGGAGGGATGGATGAAAAGCAAGACTGGAAGAGAGTGATAATGGAAAATGGTTGGTGTGTCGGTTGTGTTGTATTTGGAGTGGAACAGTGAGAGATGAGAGAGAGAGAGAGAGAGAGAGGAGGGGATAAACAGAGCAATGGAGGGAGGAGCAGAGCGATGATTCCTCTCTAATCCTCTGGACACGCACGAGCCGGGTGCCTGCAGACAGACCGAGAGTGTAAGAGAGTGAGTAGGCAGGTGGAGACGGAGAGAGTGTGAAGTCAAACTGTGAGGGGAGCAAGATGAAGGCAGAGGGAGGGAGGAGAAGAAGAAGAGCTATTATTCCTCTAGCACGCTGAGAGAAACCAGTGGGGAGCCTTCCTTACGAGCAGAAGCGAAGCAGCATTTCACTCTCGCTCTCTGCCAGAGTGAGAGAGGGGGAGAGCGAGCGAGTAAACGAGAGAGAGAGAGAGAGGTACACTACTCTACTGACAGTGTGAACAGAACGAGGAGATGAGAGAGGGAGGGTGAAGCAGAAAACTAGACAATGTGGAGGGAGAGCGGTAGGTAGCAGCTTGTTCAGGAGAGGTGGAGAGAGAGGCAGAGAAGCACAAGTCTAGCCACAGGGAAGGAGAGAGAGAGGACGGAGGAGAGACAGTGGAGGGAGGGAAGAGGAGGATGAGGGAGGAGTGGAGAGAGAAGACAGACGCTGATCTTTGACTGTTGAGGACAATGTGCGAGCGTGTGAGCGTGAAGTGTGCTTGTGAGACTGGGTGCGATGGATCACTGTTCCTGCACACTGTAAGTCTCAGTGCATGGCAGGGCGTTTAGAGTGTGTGAGTCTGGTTTCATTGTGTTTTACCAGACACAGCACAGTGGCTGAGGGATTACGACAGCTGGGGAGAGAGTGTGAGGCTCTTCTATGTGTGTTGTGGTAGCGAGCAGGTGTGTGTATGTGTGTGTGTGTGTGTGTGTGTGTGTGTGAAAGCAGCAGGGCAGCTGGAGACAGAGATAGGTAGAAAGGCCAGGTACACCTAGAGGGCAGGATCGCAGAGAGAGAGAACCCACGTGAGGACAGAACAAGTGAAACAGGGACACCAACTCTGCCACCAGATACAGTGCTTGTACGTGCGCGCGTCTGCACGGCGGCACACAGAGAACCAGCACACAGAGAACCGGCACCGGTCAAGTCATCTCAGGTCAGCGCGGTGGGGGTGGAGCCAGGGTCCATGGATATCCACTAGGCAGCCATGGGGGCCCAGTGAGCTGTAGTAGGTGACGCCCTCTGCCCCCAGTCCCACCCAGCAGCAGCACTCTCGCTTCCCCTCCGGTGGGTAGACGAAGGTGAGCCTAGGGCACCTCGAAGCCCCGAAGGAGGGCCTACAGCGGGTTTCCAGTGCCCAGAGGAGGAACCACGGCCATCATGGGGGAGTGGACCATCCTGGAGCGCCTCCTGGAGGCTGCCGTCCAGCAGCATTCCACCATGATCGGAAGGTAAGCAGCATACTGATATCTAGAGCAGGGGTATTCAAATCTGAGCCTGCAGGTCCAGAGTACTGCCGGTTGTGTTCTACCTGATAATGAATTGCACCCTGGTGTCCCAGCTCATTATCAGTCCCTGGTTAGAGGGAAATATTGAAAATCAGTAGTGGAACTGGCTTCAAAGTCCAGATTTGAATTGACCTGATCTAGAGGTTAAATTACATTACATTCAAAAGCTTTAATGTCACATTCACTTTGTCTTTGGATTCCATTCCGAAGGCTCAATCGCAAACACAATGGCCATAACATTAAAATTATACTAAAATAAAATAAGGAGATTACCATTTTAAAAGGGCAGATTGTTAATAAATGTCTCTGGTGTTGGCTGCAAAGGGCACTCTATCTATCCTCCATCGCTTTTGATGGGGATGATTAGAATATACTGTAGGCTCGGTATTGAATAGGGGGCTTATTGCAAGGATATTCTCTTCTGCATGGTCAGTTTGAGGCTCTCAATGAACCTTCCCCTCTGTGTGTCATCTCTATGTGTTGCAAATATGGTCTGATTGAGTCTGTGGCTTCCTGTCCAAAGTGGCTGATCAGAAGCTGAGAGGCTTTGTTTTAATCCTGTGGACAAAGTGATGGGATGTATGATGGAGGGAGGGGGGAGAACGGGGAGAGGAGAGATGCCATTGGTCCAAGGGGCTTCAGCTGTCAGAGTTTGAAACAGCACGAGGATGCAGAGACCTCATTTGACTTTCGCCCAGTCCATTCCTCTCACTTTCTCCTCTCACTCTCTCCTCTCACTCTATTCTCTCTCTCTCTCCCTTGCTCTCTCACACCCTCTCACACTTTCTCTTTYTCTCTTACTCTTTGATAGCGTGTCATGTCCTAAGTGTAGAAGGCATCAGAGAGCGTGTTTTCTCAGAGCTGTATGCAGCAGAAAGTGGTCTCCTTTGCTATGGTGTCTTCTGGGAAGTCTCTACAGAAGGCTGTGGCGTTGGTTGTGTCCTCATTATGGGCAGTGTGGTCACTGGTCCTCCCTGACATCTGCATAAAGATAAATGAATGCTCCAAGACTGCCGTGGAAAGTGTGCTCATTTGACTTTGTGTGCGTCCCAAATGGCTCCCTATTCCCTACACACTGACTATACCAAACATTAAGAACACCTTCCTAATATTGAGTTGCAACCACCACTTTTGTCCTCAGAACAGCCTCAGTTCGTTGGGGCATGGACTTTACAAGGTGTTGAAAGCGTTCCACAGGGATGCTGGCCCACGTTGATTCCACAGTTGTGTCAAGACCATTCTTGATACACACGGAAAACTGTTGAGCGTGGAAAAACCCAGCAGCGTTGCAGTTCTTGACACAAACCACAGCGCCTGGCACCTACTACCATACCCCATTCAAAGGCACTTCACTCTTTAGTCTTGCCCATTAACCCTCTGAATGGCACACATACACAATCCATGTCTCACTTGTCTCAAAGCTTAAAAATCCTTCTTTAACCCGCCTTTCTCCTTCCCTTCATCTACACTGATTGAAGTGGATTTAACAAGTGACATAAATAAGGGATCATAGCTTTCACCTGGATCCAGTTCATGTCATGGAAAGAGCAGGTGTTCATAATGTTTTGTACACTCAGTGTATAGAGCACTACGTATGACCATGGTCATAAGTAATGTAGTATACTATCAAGTGAATAGGGTGTATTTTGGGATGTACATTTTGTTACTCAGTAAAGAGAAATCTCATTCATATCTGAGCTTTTGAGTTATTATTTCATTATATTACATATACACTACCGTTCAAAAGTTTGGGGTAATTTAGAAATGTCCTTGTTTTTGATAGACTCCTGGATTCTGGCCTTCTTGGCAGAGTTACTCTGTCCAGTGTCTGTGTTCTTTTGCCCATCTTAATCTTTTCTTTTTATTGGCCAGTCTGAGATATGGCTTTTTCTTTGCAACTCCCGGAGTCGCCTCTTCACTGTTGATGTTGAGACTGGTGTTTTGTGGGTACTATTTAATGAAGCTGCCAGTTGAGGACTTGTGAGGCGTCTGTTTCTCAAACTAGACACTCTAATGTACTTGTCCTCTTGCTCAGTTGTGCACCGGGGCCTCCCACTCCTCTTTCTATTCTGGTTAGAGACAGTTTGCGCTGTTCTGTGAAGGGAGTAGTACACAACGTTGAACGAGATCTTCAGTTTCTTGCCAATTTCTCGCATGGAATAACCTTCATTTCTCAGAACAAGATAAACTGATGAGTTTCAGAAGAAAGTTTATTGTTTCTGGCCATTTTGAGCCTGTAACGAACCCACAAATGCTTGATGCTCCAGACTCAACTAGTCTAAAGCGCCCTTTTTATTGCTTCTTTAATCAGGACAACAGTTTCAGCTGTGCAACATAATTGCCAAAGGGTTTTCTAATGATCAATTAGCCTTTAAAACGATAAACTTGGATTAGCTAACACACTGCCATTGCGAACACAGGAGTGATGGTTGCTGATAATGGGCCTCTGTGAATATTCCATAAAAAAATCAGAGCTGTTTCCCAGCTACAGTTGTCATTTACAACATTAACAATGTCTACACTGTATTCTGATCAATTGATATATTTTAATGGACACAAAATGTGCTTTTCTTTCAAAAACAAGGGCATTTCTCATGACCCCAAACTTTTGAACGGTAGTGTATGTTTTTAATTATATCACAAATGAATGTAAGGTCTTAGGTCATTGGTTGTCCTATGCAGTGGAGGCTTAAAAGTGCAACTGCAGCTCAGCGAAGTACAAAAGAGCTGTCACTGTCAGTCATTGTTGCCAGCAGCATTACCACCCTGCATACCACTGCTGGCTTGCTTCTGAAGCTAAGCAGGGTTGGTCCTGGTCAGTCCTGGATGGGAGACCAGGTGCTGCTGAATGGTGTGGAGGCCAGTAGGAGGCACTCTTCCTCTGGTCTAACAAAGAGCCCATGCCCAGGCAGTGATTGGGGACACTGCTCTTGTAGAGGTGCAGTCTTTCGGATGGACGTTAAACGGGGTGCCTGACGTCTCTGAGGTCATTAAAGATCCCATGGCACTTATCGTAAGAGTAGGGGTGTTAACCCCGGTGTCCTGGCTAAATTCCCAATCTGGCCCTCAACCATCACGGTCACCTAATAATCCCCAGTTTACAATTGGCTCATTCATCCCCCTCCTCTCCCCTGTAACTATTCCCCAGGTCGTTGCTGCAAATGAGAACGTGTTCTCAGTCAACTTACCTGGTAAAATAAAAAATAAAAATAAGAAAATATAACAATTTGAAATAGAAAAATATAAATAAATTTAAAAAAAATAGGAAAAAATTGTTGATGTTTTCTCATCACAAAATCATGTCTTGCCAAATCTACTGTAAGCCTAGAGAGAGATTAAAACCAACATCCAGTATCGACTGTAGGCTACCTCATAATACAGTACTGGGCCATATAGCTAGCTGTCCATAATTTGTCATACAAGAGTAGATACTTTGAGTGTATACATTACATTATCAACTATTCAGCACATTCATTATAGGGTGACACATTATTTGAAGGGTACCTACATAACGACTTCATAACACATTCATAACACATTCATAACACTATCATAATCAGTGTGTCCATCGCTATGTCTATATGAATGTTCCTCCAGAACTAGCGCTACAGAATTACAGTATATTATGCATAGTGCCAAAGCTGCCTGACCACGGATCTGTGCTTCCATTAGGAGACGGACCAGTCAACCTGTATCCGGTAGCAGTAGTGATGCTATGAAGGATCACACCTCCCCTACTCCTTCATGATCCACACTGATCATCTGAATTAGTCACCCACGCTAGAAGGAGTGAGAGCAAAGTGTTATTCACACTCTGACAGAGGCAGGCGTCATCGCGTCAGTCTGAAGAGGCTGGTTACAATCATAGAAATGTAATTACTAGAATGGTAATCCAATATTCAAGTAATGTTCTGATTTGCCCATTCTAGTGTCTTGTAGTAGTTCTATTTCTATGGTTACAGTATCAGTGTAAGAACTGTCCTCTCTCTCTCTCTGACAATAGTGTGAAAGAGTAAGATGGTAATATAAACATAAGCAAGAGGAGTATTAGAGTTCGAGTTAAAGCAGCTATTTTGTAGCTGACTCATTTTGTCATGTTTGCTTATCATCCACTGTTACACTCTTAGAAAAGAAAGGTGCTATCTAGAACCTAAAAGAGTTCATTGCCTGTCCCCATAGGAGAAACCTTTGAAGAACCCTTTTGGGTTCGATGTAGAACCCTTTCCACAGAGCGTTCTACTTGGAACCCAAAAGGGTTCTACCTAGAACCAAAAAGGGTTCTCCTATAGGTACAAATGAAAAACCCTTTGGAACCCTTTTTTCTAAGATTGTACTGTAAGTAGCTGGCATGTTATCTGGCAATTGCCTTCACTATTGTTCAGCCGCGGTTGACAGTGATGGCTCTCCATGACATGACATCTGACCTTGGCATCATTGCTGTTTAGAAACATTGTGGAAACTGGAAATTCCCCTGAGCACAAGTCCCTGATTGGTCCTTATACTGTGGGGCTCCTCATTGGTCACTGTCTGAAGATGCGATGGAATAAGGAAGGAAGCATCATGGCTCCCTTATTCCCCCTGGTGATGCCACTGTGCATTCCCTCGGGACGACACGAAAACAAACTGGCTGCTTTTCAACACAAATCACATTAATTGCATTAGTATTAACACACGCAGATGTGCTTGTGTACATTTGCAGAAGAGATGCCACATTCCTTTCCCAAGACAGTGTGTGTGTGTGTGTGTGTGTGTGTGTGTGTGTGTGTGTGTGTGTGTGTGTGTGTGTGTGTGTTGTGTTGTGTGTGTGTGTGATGTGTGTGTGTGTGTGGTGTGTGTGTGTGTGTGTGGTGTGTGTGTGTGTGTGTGTCGGGGTTTGTGTGTGCGCGTGCGTGTGTTATGATTTATCAGACGTGTTCCACTTGGAAATAGAATTCCTGGCTGAGCTCAGATAGTGCTTCCTTCATTGATAGGCAGGCTGGAGAGGGAGAGAGCATGACTGAAACACTGGCCACATACCGGGTTTCCTATTGAACTAACCTTTGATCTCGACACTGATGCCCATTGTTGGAAGGAAGAGCCTCAAAACAGGCAGAGAATCATAATATTTGGCTATAACCCAGCTTCATGACTGAGGAGCGCTATGGACAGTTGGTGGGAAAACATTGTAGACAGCAACAGAACATAGGAGTAGGAGTTGGTAAAACTTTTTGTTTTGAGTTAGATACAATTTGATTAACTTATATTTTGATTGGGTTAGACTTGGATAGAGGAGTAGGTAATGGAACATGTGAGGAAACCCATGCTCCAGTCAGGTTAAACCTGATGGAAACCATGTGGTTGGACACCAATTAGTGTATATTTTAACCTGATGGATTTGTGTAGTTACTTACTAATCATAGTAGCGCTGCAGCAAGCAGCCCAAACGATGGCTTCCAGAAACACACCCCCTTGTATTTTTCTTTAAAAAAATGTAGTTCCACCTTTATTTAACCAGGTAACTAGTATGAGAACAAGTTCCTCATTTGCAACTGCGACCTGCCAAGATAAAGCATAGCAATTTGACACAACAACAACACAGATTTACACATGGAATAAACAAACATACAGTCAATAATACAGTAGAAAAATAAGTCTATATACAATGTGAGCAAATGAGGTGAGATAAGGGATAAAGGCAAAAAAGCCGATGTCGAGGGAAATTACAATATAGCAAGTAAAACACTGGAATGGTAGATTTGCAGTGGAAGAATGTGCAAAGTAGAAATAGAAATAATGGGGTGCAAAGGAGCAAAATAAATAAATAAAGTAGGGGAAGAGGTAGTTGTTTGGGCTAAATTATAGATGGGCTATGTACAGGTGCAGTAATCTGTGAGCTGCTCTGACAGCTGGTGCTTAAAGCTAGTGAGGGAGATAAGTGTTTCCAGCTTCAGAGATTTTTGCAGTTCGTTCCAGTCATTGGCAGCAGAGAACTGTAAGGAAAGACGACCAAAGGAGGAATTGGCTTTGGGGGTGACCGGTGAGATATACCTGCTGGAGCGCGTGCTACGAGTGTGTGCTAATATGGTGACCAGTGAGCTGAGATAAGGCGGGGCTTTACCTAGCAGGGACTTGTAAATAACCTGCAGCCAGTGGGTTTGGCGACGAGTATGAAGCGAGGGCCAACCAACGAGAGCGTACAGGTCGCGATGGTGGGTAGTGTATGGGGCTTTAGTGACAAAACGGATGGCACTGTGATAGACTGCATCCAGTTTGTTGAGTAGAGTGTTGGAGGCTATTTTATAGATGACATCACCGAAGTCGAGGATCGGTAGGATGGTCAGTTTTACGAGGGTATGTTTGGCAGCATGAGTGAAGGATGCTTTGTTGCGATATAGGAAGACGATTCTAGATTTCATTTTGGATTGGAGATGCTTAATGTGAGTCTGGAAGGAGAGTTTACAGTCTAACCAGACACCTAGGTATTTGTAGTTGTCCACGTATTCTAAGTCAGAGCCGTCCAGAGTAGTGATGTTGGACAGGCGGGCAGGTGCGGGCAGTGATCGATTGAAGAGCATGCATTTAGTTTTACTTGCGTTTAAGAGCAGTTGGAGGCCACGGAAGGAGAGTTGTATGGCATTGAAKCTCGTCTGGAGGTTAGTTAACACAGTGTCCAAAGAGGGGCCAGAAGTATACAGAATGGTGTCGTCTGCGTAGAGGTGTATCAGAGAATCACCAGCAGCAAGAGMAACATCATTGATGWATACAGAGAAGAGAGTCGGCCCGAGRATTGAACCCTGTGGCACCCCCATAGAGACTGCCAGAGGTCCGGACAACAGGCCCTCCGATTTGACACACTGAACTCTATCAGAGAAGTAGTTGGTAAACCAGGCAAGGCAATCATTTGAGAAACTAAGGCTGTCGAGTCTGCCAATAAGAATGTGGTGATTGACAGAGTCGAAAGCCTTGGCCAGGTCGATGAATACGGCTGCGCAGTAATGTCTCTTATCGATGGCGGTTATGATGTCGTTTAGGACCTTGAGCGTGGCTGAGATGCACCCATGACCAGCTCTGAAACCAGATTGCATAGCGGAGAAGGTACGGTGGGATTCGAAATGGTCGGTAATCTGTTTGTTAACTTGGCTTTCGAAGACCTTAGAAAGACAGGGTAGGATAGATATAGGTCTGTAGCAGTTTGGGTCTAGAGTGTCACCCCCTTTGAAGAGGGGGATGACCGCGGCAGCTTTCCAATCTTTGGGAATCTCAGACGATACGAAAGAGAGGTTGAACAGGCTAGTAATAGGGGTTGCAACAATTTCGGCAGATAATTTTAGAAAGAGAGGGTCCAGATTGTCTAGCCCGGCTGATTTGTAGGGGTCCAGATTTTGCAGCTCTTTCAGAACATCAGCTATCTGGATTTGGGTGAAGGAGAAATGGTGGGGGCTTTGGCGGGTTGCTGTGGGGGGTGCAGGGCAGTTGACCGGGGTAGGGGTAGCCAGGTGGAAAGCATGGCCAGCCGCAGAGAAATGCTTATTGAAATTCTCAATTATAGTGGATTTATCGGTGGTGACAGTGTTTCCTAGCCTCAGAGCAGTGGGCAGCTGGGAGGAGGTGCTCTTATTCTCCATGAACTTTACAGTGTCCCAGAACTTTTTTGAGTTAGTACTACAGGATGCAAATTTCTGTTTGAAAAAGCTAGCCTTAGCTTTCCTAACTGCCTGTGTATATTTGTTCCTAACTTCCCTGAAAAGTTGCATATCACGGGGGCTATTTGATGCTATTGCAGAACGCCACAGGATGTTTTTGTGCTGGTCAAGGGCAGACAGGTCTGGAGTGAACCAAGGACTATATCTATTCCTAGTTCTAAATTTTTTGAATGGCGTATGCTTATTTAAGATGGTGAGGAAGGCACTTTTAAAGAATAGGCAGGCATCATCTACTGACGGGATGAGGTCAATGTCATTCCAGGATACCCCGGCCAGGTCGATTAGAAAGGCCTGCTCGCAGAAGTGTTTTAGGGAGCGTTTGACAGTGATGAGGGGTGGTCGTTTGGTCGCAGACCCATTACGGATGCAGGCAATGAGGCAGTGATCGCTGAGATCAGAAGAGGTGTATTTGGAGGGCGAGTTAGTTAGGATGACATCTATGAGGGTGCCCGTGTTTACGGATTTGAAGTTGTACCTGGTAGGTTCATTGATCATTTGTGTGAGATTGAGGGCATCAAGTTTAGATTGTAGGATGGCCGGGTATTAAACCTGGTATTAAAATGGATTTTGGGGGGGGTTGTATCATTTGATTTACACAACCTGCCTACCACTTTGAAGATGCAAAAAAAAAAATATTGTGAAAGAAACAAGAAATAAGACAAAAAAACTGTAAACTTGAGTGTGTGTAGCTATTAACCCCCCCCCCCCCTAAAGTCAATATTTTGCAGAGCCACCTTTTGCAGCAATTACAGCTGCAAGTCTCGTGGTATGTCTCTATGAGCTGGCACATCTAGCCACTGAGATTTTTGCCCATTCTTCAAGGCAAAACTGCTCCAGCTCCTTCAAGTAGGATGGGTTCAGGATGGGTTCATTGTACAGCAATCTTTAAGTCATACCACAGATTCTCAATTGGATTGAGGTCTGAGCTTTGACTAGGCCATTCCAAGACATTTAAATGTTTCCCCTTAAACCACTCGAGTGTTGCTTCAGCAGTATGCTCAGGGTCATTGTGCTGCTGGAAGATGAACCTCCGTCCTAGTCTCAAATCTCTGGAAGACTGAAACAGGTTTCCCTCAAGAATTTCCCTGTATTTAGCGCCATCCATCATTCCTTCAATTCTGACCAGTTTCCTAGTCCCTGCTGATGAAAAACATCCCCACAGCATGATGCTGCCACCACCATGCTTCACTGTGTTCTCGGGGTGATGAGAGGTGTTGGGTTTGCGCCAAACATAGCATTTTCCTTTATGGCCAAAAGGCTAAATTTTAGTCTCATCTGACCAGAGTACCTTCTTCCATATATTTGGGGAGTCTCCCACATGCCTTTTGGCGAACACCAAACGGGTTTGCTTATTTTTTTCTTTAAGCAATGGCTTTTTTCTGGCCACTCTTCCATAAAGCCCAGCTCGGTGGAGAGTACAGCTTAAAGTGGTCCTATGGACAGATACTCCAATCTCCGCTGGGGAGCTTTGCAGCTCCTTCAGGGTTATCTTTGGTCTCTTTGTTGCCTCTCTGATTAATGCCCTCCTTGCCTGGTCCGTGAGTTTTGGTGGGCGGCCTTCTCTTGGCAAGTTTGTTGTGGTGCCATATTCTTTAAATTTTTTAATAATGGATTTAATGGTGCTCCGTGGGATGTTCAAAGTTTCAGATATTTTTTTATAACCCAACCCTGATCTGTACTTCTCCACAACTTTCTCCCTGACCTGTTTGGAGAGCTCCTTGGTCTTCATGGTGCCGCTTGCTTGGTGGTGTCCCTTGCTTAATGGTGTTGCAGACTCTGGGGCCTTTCAGAACAGGTGTATATGTACTGAAATCATGTGACAGATCATGTGACACATAAATAAAGTCCACCTGTGTGCAATCTAACTAATTATGTGACTTCTGAAGGTAATTGGTTGCACCAGATCTTATTTAGGGGCATCATAGAAAATACATATGCACGCACCACTTTTTTAAATATTTTTTAATAATTTTCTGAAACAATTTTTTTTTTTTTCACTTCACCAATTTGGACTATTTTGTGTATGTCCATTATATGAAATCCAAATAAAAATCCATTTAAATTACAGGTTGTAATGCAACAAAATAGGAAAAACACCAAGGGGGATGAACATTTTTGCAAAGCACTGTAGGTAGAGGAGCAAGCCTACATGGCATGGCATACTCTGTGCCTTGCCTCAGGGTAATATCATTGCGGAGTCCCCCACAGGTCTATTTATTACCGTCCTCATTTCAGATACATTGGCCCCTAGAGTGTTTACAGTCGCTTATTCCCCTTACAGCATGGGTAGGCAACTAGATCAGAGCGAATGGTCGGTTGTTATTTTGAAATACATAATCATAAACCTTGATTACACTGAGACATGGTCAGAGGGCTGGAAAATAATAATAATTTGTACACTATATATATATGTCTCTTTTTTTTATTAGTGGGAATACTTGGGAACAGACTTCCTAAATTACATATTTTTTCTGCTGAATTCCTGGTCTTATTTTTACCAAAAACTACACTGAACAAAAATATAAATGGAACATGCAACAGTTTAAAATATTTTATTGTTAATTTTACTGAGTTAACAGTTCATATAGGAAATCAATCTTTGAAATATATTCATTAGGCCCTAATCTATAGATTTCACATTGACTGAGAATACAGATATGCATATTGGTCACAGATACCTTAAAAAAAAGATAGGGGTGTGGATCAGAAAACCAGTCAGTATCTGGTGTGACCACCATTTGCCTCATGCAGCACGACACATCTCCTTCGCATAGAGTTGATCAGGCTATTAATTGTGGCCTGTGGAATGTAGTCCAACTCCTCTTCAATGTCTGTGCAAAGTTGCTGGATATTGGCGGGAACTAGGACACGCTGTCTTACACAATGATCCAGAGCATCCCAAACATGCTCAATGGGTGACATATCTGGAAGAACTGGGACATTTTCAGCTTCCAGGAATTGTGTACAGATCCTTGTGACATGGGGCCGTGAATTATCATCCTGAAACATGAGGTGATGGCGGCGGATGAATGGCCTAACAATGGGCCTCAGAATCTCGTCCCAGTATCAAATTGCCATCAATAAAATGCAATTGGAAAGGTTCAGAACTTTTGTGAAACATCACAGGACAGTTGAAAAATATATGGCAAATAGAAATCAAAACTGGATGGGAGGGGTTGAGTGGAGCTGAAGGGTGGGACTAAAAACAACAAGTTAACTAATGTAAAATATACTGGGTCTGTAAAATGTATAGAGGTTCAGAATTTTTGTGAAACAGCACAGTCAACATATATGCCAACTAGAAAGCAAAACTGGATGGTCTTCAGCGATAGATGGGAGGGGATGAGGGTAGCTGAAGGATGGGATAAAAAAAGAAGAGAAAAATACATTATGTCCATAAAATGTATATAGTATGTATAAGCTGGAAGTAGAAGCCTAGGTGTTGTTGTCCATTAGTTTACTCCAATTAGGGGAGGGGTGGTACAGTTAGGGGAACATAATAAATAATTTTATAAAGATACAGTGGCAAGAAAAAGTATGTGAACCCTTTGGAATTACCTGGATTTCTGCATAAATGAGTCATAAAATTTGATCTGATCTTCATCTAAATCACAACAATAGACAAACACAGTGTGCTTCAAATAATAACACACAAATTATTGTATTTTTCTTGTCTATATTGAATACATAATTTAAACATTCACAGTGTATGTTGGAAAAAGTATGTGATTTCTCCAAAAGCTAATTAGAGTCAGGTGTCAGCTAACCTGGAGTCCAATCAATGAGACGAGATTGGAGATGTTGGTTAGAGCTGCCCTGCCCTATAAAAAAACTCACAAAATTTGAGTTTTCTACTCACAAGAAGCATTGCCTGATGTGAACCATGCCTCGAACAAAATTAAGATTAAGAATTGTTAATTTGCATTAAACTGGAAAGGGTTACAAAAGTATCTCAAAGCCTTGATGTTCACGGTCCATGGTAAGTCCACGGTAAGACAAATTGTCTATAAATGGAGAAAGTTCAGCACTGTTGCTACTCTCCTTAAGAGTGGCCGTCCTGCAAAGATGACTGCAAGAGCACAGTGCAGAAGGCTCAATGAGGTTAAGAAGAATCATAGAGTATCAGCTAAAGACTTACAGAAATCTCTGGAACATGCTAACATCTCTGTTGACGAGTACCATACATGTAAACACTAAACAAGAATGGTGTTCATGGGAGGACACCATGGAAGAAGCCACTGCTGTCCAATAAAAACCTTGCTGCACGTCTGAAGTTTCTCAAAAGAGCACTTAGATGTTCCACAGCGCTTCTGGCAAAATATTCTGTGGACAGATGAAACTACAGTTGAGTTGTTTGGAAGGAACACACCACACTATGTGTGGGGGAAAAAAGGCACAGCACACCAACATCAAAACCTCATCCCAACTGTAAAGTATGGTGGAGGGAGCATCATGGTTTGGGGCTGCCTCAGGCCCTGGACAGCTTGCTATCATCAACGGAAAAATGAATTCCCAAGTTTATCAAGACATTTTGCAGGAGAATGTAAGGCTGTCTGTCCGCCAATTGACGCTCAACAGAAGTTGGGTGATGCAACAGGACAACGACCCAAAACACAGAAGTAAATGTTATTTTAGTGTTCCCTTTATTTTTTTGAGCAGTGTATATACAGTATCAGTCAACATTTTGGACACACCTACTCATTCAAGGGTTTTGATTTATTTTTACAATTTTCTACATTGTAGAATAATAGTGAAGACATCTAAACTATGAAATAACACATGGAATCATGTAGTTAGCAAAAAAGTGTTGAACAAATCAAAATATATTTTATATTTGAGATTCTTCAAAGTAGCCACCTTTTTCCTTGATAATAGCGTTGTGACAACTTTGAAGAATCTAAAATATATTTAGATTTGTTTAACACTTTTTTGGTTTCTACATGATTCCATATATGTTATTTCATAGTTTTGATGTCTTCACTATTATTTTATATATATATTATATATATGTATACAGAGCGTTCGGAAAGTATTCAGACCCCTTCAGTTTTTCCACATTTTGTTACCGTACAGCCTTATTTTAAAATTGATTAAATTCTCTTTTTCCCTCATCAATCTACACACAATACCCCATGATGACAAAGCGAAAACAGGTTTTTAGAAAGGTTTGCAAATTAATACAATTTTGAAAAACGATGAAATACCTTATTTACATAAGTATTCAGACCCTTTGCTATGAGACTCGAAATTGTGCTCAGGTGCATCCTGTTTTCCATTGATCATCCATGAGATGTTTCTATAACTTGTTTGGAGTCCACCTGTGGTAAATTCAATTGAATGGATATGATTTGGAAAGGCAGGTCCCACAGTTGACAGTGCATGTCAGAGCAAAAACCAAGCCATGAGGTTAAAGGAATTGCCCGTAGAGCTCCGAAACAGGTGTGTATCGAGGCATATTTTTTATTTATTTTATTTTATTTAACTTGGCAAGTCAGTTAAGAACAAATCCTTATTTACAACGACGGCCTACCCCGGCCAAACCCTAACCCAGACGACCCAGTTGTGCACCACCCAATCACGGCCAGTTGTGATACAGCCTGAAATCGAACCAGGGTCTGTAGTGACCCCTCTAGCACTGAGATGCAGTGCCTTAGACCGCTGCGCCACTCGGGATCCCAGATCTGGGGAAGGATCCGAAAAAGTTTTGCAGCATTGAAGGTCCCCAAGAACACAGTGGCCGCCATCATTCTTAAATGGAAAAAGTTTGGAACCACCAAGACTCTTCCTAGAGCTGGCTGCACAGCTAAACTCTGACAAAGCTCCAGAGTTCCTCTGTGGAGATGGGAAAACCTTGCAGAAGGACAACCATTTCTGCAGCACTCCACCAAACCAGGCCTTTATAGTAGAGGCACCTAAAGGACTTTCAGACCATAAGAAACAAGATTCTCTGGTCTGATGAGACCACAATTGAACTCTTTGGCCTGAATGCCAAGTGTCACATCTGAAGGAAACCTGGCACCATTCCTACAGTGAAGCATGGTGGTGGCAGCATCATGCTGTGGGGATGTTTTTCAGCGGCAGGGACTGGGAGACTAGTCAGGATCAAGGGAACGATGAACGGACCAAAGTACAGAAAGATCCTAGATGAAAACTTGCTAAAGAGTGCTCAGGACCTCAGACTGGGGTGAAGGTTCACCTTCCAACAAGACAACGACCCTAAGCACACAGCCAAGACAATGCTGCAGTGGCTTCGGGACAAGTCTCTGAATGTCCTTGAGTGGCCCAGCCAGAGCTGGACTTAAACGCGATCGAACTTCTCTGGAGAGACCTGAAAATACAGTTGAAGTCGGAAGTTTACATACACCTTAGTCAAATACATTTAAACTCAGTTTTTCACAATTCCTGACATTTAATCCTAGGAAAAAAATCCTCTCTTAGGTCAGTTAGGATCACCACTTTATTTTAAGAATGTGAAATGTCATAATAATAGTTGAGAGAATGATTTATTTCAGCTTTTATTTCTTTCATCACATTCCCAGTGGGTCAAACGTTTACATGCTACCAAATACTAATTGAGTGTATTGCCTTTAAATTGTTTGACTTGGGTCAAACTTTTCGGGAGCCTTCCACAAGCGTCCCACAATAAGTTGGGTGACAGAGCTGGTGTAACTGAGTCAGGTTTGTAGGCCTCCTTGCTCGCACAAGCTTTTTCAGTTCTGCACACAAATGTTCTATAGGATTGAGGTCAGGGCTTTGTGATGGCCACTCCAATACCTTGACTTTGTTGTCCTTAAGCCATTTTTACACAACTTCGGAAGTATGCTTGGGGTCATTGTCCATTTGGAAGACCCATTTGCGACCAAGCTTTAACTTCCTGACTGATGTCTTGAGATGTTGCTTCAATATATCCACATAATCTTTCATCCTCATGATGCCATCTATTTTGTGAAGTGCACCAGTCCCTCCTGCAGCAAAGCACCCCCACAACATGATGCTGCCACCCCCGTGCTTCACGGTTGGGATGGTGTTCTTCGGCTTGCAATCCTCCCCCTTTTTCCTCCAAACATAACGATGGTCATTATGGCCAAACAGTTCTATTTCTGTTTCATCAGACCAGAGGACATTTCTCCAAAAAGTACGATCTTTGTCGCCATGTGCAGTTGCAAACTGTAGTCCGTCTTTTTAATGGCGGTTTTGGAGCAGTGGTTTCTTCCTTGCTGAGCGGCCTTTCAGGTTATGTCGATATTGGACTCGTTTTACTGTGGATATAGCTACTTTTATACCGGTTTCCTCCAGCATCTTCACAAGGTCCTTTGCTGTTGATTTGCACTTTTCATCTCTAGGAGACAGAACGCATCTCCTTCCTGAGCGGTATGACGGCTGCGTGGTCCCATGGTGTTTATACTTGCGTACTATTGTTTGTACAGATGAGCGTGGTACTTTCAGGCGTTTGGAAATTGCTCCCAATGATGAACCAGACTTGTGGAGGTCTACAATTTCTTTTCTGAGGTCTTGGCTGAATTCTTTTGATTTTCCCATGATGTCAAGCAAAGAGGCACTGAGTTTGAAGGTAGGCCTTGAAATACATCCACAGGTACACCTCCAATTGGCTCAAATTATGTCAATGAGAAGCTTCTAAAGCCATGATAATTTTCTGGAATATTCCAAGCTGTTTAAAGGCACAGTCAACTTAGTGTATGTAAATTTCTGATCCACTGGAATTGTGATACAGTGAATTATAAGTGAAATAATCTGTCTGTAAACAATTGTTGGGAAAATTACTTGTGTCATGCACAAAGTAGATGTCCTAACCGACTTGCCAAAACTATAGTTTGTTAACAAGAAATTTGTGGAGTTGTTGAAAAACTAGTTTTAATTATTCCAACCTAAGTGTATGTAAACTTCCGACTTCAACTGTAGCTGTGCAGCGATGCTCCCCATCCAACCTGACATGTGATATTTCAGATTCAGATTTTATATAAATTTGCAAAAATGTAAAAAAACAAAACAGTTTTTGCTTTGTCATTCTGGGATATTGTGTGTAGAAACTATTTAATCCGTTTAAGAATAAAGCTGTAACGTAACAAAATGTGGAAAAAGTCAAGCGGTCTGAATATTTTTCCAAATGTACTGTATATATATTTACAAAAAATGTATATAGGGGATTGGAAATGATGCAGACAATTACATTGATGGAAGCTACAATCTATCTGCAATATTTAAACTGATTGTGTTCGTTGTCCGTAGCTTATGCCTTCCCATATCATAAGCCCATCGCCACAATGGGGCACTCTGTTCACAATGTCTGCCATCTGCCCGGTGCAGTTGAAACCGGGATTCATCTGTGAAGAGCCAACTTCTTCAGCGTGCCAGTAGCCATCAAAGGTGAGCATTGGCCCACCAAAGTCGGTTACGACGCCGAGCACGCAGATGAGCTTCCCTGAGACTGTTTCTGACAGTTTGTGTGGAAATTCTTTGGTTGTGCAAACCCACAGTTTCATCCGCTGTCCGGGTGGCTGGTCTAAGACGATCCTGCAGGTGAAGAACCCGGATGTGGAGGTCCTGGGCTAGGTTACACCTAGTCTGCGGTTGTGAGGCCAGTTGGATGTTCTACCAAAATCTCTAAAACAACATTGGAGGTGGCTTATGGTAGAGAAATTAACATTACATTCAATGGCATCAGCTCTGGTGGACATTCCTGCAGTCAGCATGCCAATTGCATGCTCCCTCAACTTGAGACATCTGTATTTTTGTGTTGTGTGACAAAACTTCACATTTTAGAGTGGTCTATTATTATCCCTAGCACAAGGTGTAATAATCATGCTGTTTAATTAGCTTCTTAATATGCCACACCTGTCAGGTGGATGGATTGTCTTGGCAAAGGAGAAATGCTCACTAACAATGACGTAAACAAATTTGTGCACAAAATCTGAGAGAAATAAGCTTTTTGTGCGTATGGAAAAGTATTGGGATCTTTTACTTCAGCTCATGAAACTTGGGACCAACACTTTACATGTTGCGTTTTATATTTTTGTTCAGTATAAAATCCAAAAAACGTTGGGGGACCAACCTTTCTATGCGGGTCGGTTTTGGTTCCGCGGGACACCTGTTGCTGACACCTGCCCTACAGCCAATAAATGTGTCTATCAACATGCACCACAGCATATAAAAATGTGTACAAATGCATTTCGATGCAAATATATTCTCATTTCCCGTATTCTCCTCTCCACTGGATGTTTCTTTCTTGATTTTTCCAGTTTTCTGTTCTCCTTCCATATCTCCCACCCATCTCTCTTTTCACCCTTTCCTCCCACAACCCATTCCTCCTCTCTCGCCGTGTCTTATTTTCTTTCCATTATTCCAATTACTCATCCTTACGATCCTTTAACGCTAAGCTCCCTGTCATCACTGTTAAAGCCACACAGATAAACCCTTGTCTTTTGTGTATGGGTGTATGGATGAGTGTTTGGATAAACCATGTCACTTTGAAAAAGCCGGAAGATATCCTATACACAGTTGTTACATTCAGAGACTGAGTGTTTTTCTCTCCATGGGGTTCTATCTGACTGGCCTAATCCAGATGTGACGGCTCCACTCCACTATTTACTGTACCCCCAAACAGCTGGGTAAACAATCAACAGATGATTAGGAATCTTAAGAGAGAGGGGGGGGGGTAGAGAAAAAGAGTGGAGGAGAGGTCAGTGACTCTGGCCGTTGAAGGGCTGTTAATGAGGGTTCAGTCCATGAGTCAGCGCTTATGACTTCCAGGGGTTATAAATGACCGTAAGACTCACAAGGAGAGAATAGAATAGACACAGTGTCCCAGACCACTCTTAATTATTATCTTATTAACGCATGTCAACAACTCAAACAGCCATGGAGCCAAAGATTCAGAGAGAGACATACCATGGTTTGTCAAAGATTAAGTAAAGGCCTCGTCGTTTAGGCCTCACACTAGCGTTGGGCTCTCCACAATAGGACCGTGAGTTTTCTTTATTTTACTTAGCAAAAAGCATATGAAAGGTTGTATCAGTTTGTTAGGAGCCTTTTCCCTTTGTTCTAAGCTTCCATAGACTCATAATGAGATCCACTGACTGTACAAAGGCACCAGCGCTCTCGCTCTATCTGTGAGAGTAAGATGGATGAAGTGTCTGTGGGTATTGATTTGAACCTGGTGCAGATCATATCTTTCCAATACATCTCTGACACATTGCCTTAGACCGCCTCTCTCAATGTTTATCTATTTTAATAAGGTCTCTCTCTCTCTCTCTCTCTCTCTCTCTCTCTCTCGTCCCCTAAACAGATAGAACTAGAAGACCTTGAGAGGGAGGGAGGGCGGAACTGAGACACAACCTGCATCTTATCATTCTGCTGCAATGTTTGGGCTATAGGCATGATGAGGCCATGGGGAGATATGGCATTAGTGTGTGTGTGTTTGTCCACTGTGTCCAACGTTGTCCCTCAGGGCTGACAGCAGCAGCTGTCAGGCCTGTGTGAGTGAGCCAGACAGTTCAGTCACACACACACACACACTTATTAATCACGCACACAAACACGCACACAAAAGGTGTGATGACAAAAGGTGTGATGCTCCCATCTGAGGCCTAAGGAGATCAGACACATGAACCACTGCTCTCTCCCAGTGTGTGTGTGTGTGTGTGTGTGTGTGTGTGTGTAGCAGGATACCCCGAACATTGATGAACTTGTGGAAAAGATGGGACACCACCAAGTATCACCCTCAACCTCAACAACAGATGAACATTACTGTGCAACTACATATTTAGAGTTTTTACTCAGTTCAAGTTTAAAAGTTCAAGTTTAATATTTGTTTTCACTGCATGTTACTCTCCTTAAACAAAGTGTTGTTTTTGATTAATAGATTTTTGCACTTTATTTTATTGTATTTCAATCCAATTATATTTTAAAAAATATTTCAGTTGAGTGGATGATAGAAAATTGCTATTATTGTTTTTTTTTTGAAGTAAATTTAGCCCATCTTTGCTAAAATAGAAATATAGGCTACTGATGGTGCCTTGAATACCGGTTTCTTTCATTTAATGTTCATGTTATGGGGATTTTATATAAAGGAAATTTGTCTTTTGTGTCTGTTGAAAATTAAAGATTACTGACAGAGCCATAAGAAATATTGCTTTATTTATCTGATATATTGGAATATATTTGTTAGGTTTTCAGTAGGTTCAATTAGGTTCACTTAGACTATATGCGTCATTTAAAAAATTTTCAATGAACATTCGAACAGTCCGGCCCTCGGCTTGTAGCTAAATTTTTTATTTGGCCCTCCGTCCATTTGACTTTGACACCCCTGCTTTAAGCAATTTGTGGGCAGAACTGAAAAAGCTTGTGCGACAAGGAGGCCTACAAACCTGACTCAGTTACACCAGCTCTGTCAGGAGGAATGGGCCAAAATTCACCCAACTTATGTGGGAAGCTTGTGGAGGGCTACCCCGAAAAGTTTGACCCAAGTCAAACAATTTAAAGGCAATACACTCAATTAGTATTTGGTAGCATGTAAACTTTTGACCCACTGGGAATGTGATAATAAATAAAAGCTGAAATAAATCATTCTCTCTACTATTATGCTGACATTTCACGTTCTTAAAATAAAGTGGGTATCCTAACTGACCTAAGACAGGGAATTTTTACTAGGATTAAATGTCAGGAATTGTGAAAAACTGAGTTTAAATGTATTTGACTAAGTGTATGTAAACTTCCGACTTTAATGTACAATACAGAGGAGTATTCTAAATCTATTCTAAACATGTACAGTACAGATAAGTATTATTAATATATTCTAAACATATACAGTACAGAGAAGTATTATTAATATATTCTAAAACATATACAGTACAGAGAAGTATGCAAGGACCCCAGACATTATATTCACGAGACATGTCACATCAAGATTGATGTGTACAGTTAGTGAATCAATGTAAAATAATAAGAAATTGCTAGTTGTGCAGTTCAGTGTGATGAACGTCGAAATTTTTGGTGAAGGTTGTGCATTTTAATGCTTGTGTGTTTACCTGTTTATAGTGGAGGAGAGAGAGAGGAAAGAGAGGAAGAGAGAAAAGAGTGGGGAGAGGTCAGTGACTCTGGCCGTTGAAGGGCTGTTAATGAGGGTTCAGTCCATGAGTCAGCGCTTATGACTTCCAGGGGTTATAAATGACCGTAAGACTCACAAGGAGAGAATAGAATAGACACAGTGTCCCAGACCACTCTTAATTATTATCTTATTAACGCATGTCAACACTCAAACAGCATGGAGCCAAAGATTCAGAGAGAGACTAACCATGGTTTGTCAAAGATTAAGTAAAGGCCTCGTCGTTTAGGCCTCACTAGCGTTGGCTCTCCACAATAGGACGTGAGTTTTCTTTATTACTTAGCAAAAGCATATGAAAGGTTGTATCAGTTTGTTAGGAGCCTTTTCCCTTTGTTCTAAGCTTCCATAGACTCATAATGAGATCCTTGACTGTACAAAGGCACCAGCGCTCTCGCTCTATCTGTGAGAGTAAGATGGATGAAGTGTCTGTGGGTATTGATTTGCACCTGGTGCAGATCATATCTTTCCAATACATCTCTGACACATTGCTTAACCGCCTCTCTCAATGTTTATCTATTTTAAAAGGTCTCTCTCTCTCTCTCTCTCTCTCTCTCTCTCTACGGATAGAACTAGAAGCCTTGAGAGGGAGGGAGGGCGGAACTGAGACACAACCTGCATCTTATCATTCTGCTGCAATGTTTGGGCTATAGGCATGATGAGGCATGGGGAGATATGGCATTAGTGTGTGTGTGTTTGTCCACTGTGTCCAACGTTGTCCCTCAGGGCTGACAGCAGCAGCTGCTGTGTGTGGTGAGTCAGTGATGCTGATGAGAGAGCCAGACAGTCATCAGCACACACCACACACACACCACACACACACACACACACACACACACACACACACACACACACACACACACACACACACACACACACACACACACACACCACACAATACATACTTACTCACGCACACAACCCCAGTGAAACACCTTACACAGACCAATAAAGGGACAGACGCCACGCTCCTCCAACACAGATAGACAAATAAACAGGACACTTGTGAAACACGATCCTCATCTGCTCACAAGTTCGCCCCCCAACACACACACACCAGTCATACAGCCAGATGGCCGGCCAAACATACAAACAAAGCCGTAAGCAAATTGCAATGCGGATGCTATATTTACTCTTACACTCTCAGGCAAATGTTTACACTGCCAAAACTGAGTAAGCCACACACTGTTAGCAGCCAAATATGAATACCGCATGCTAAATGTGAACATGACTTCACACTCCCCTACACACATGTTATCAAATTCATGTATCTTCCCATTAACTATTCAGCATTCAACTCACCATGCTGCAGAGAGAGAGAGAATATACTGATTGATTTCCACTCTTTCCAAGTAAATTGTGTTACAAACATTTGGGACATGTATTGCACACACACACACACACACACACACACACACACACACACACACACACACACACACACACACACACACACACACACACACACCACACACACCACACACACAACACACACACACCACCAACACACACACACAAC
>NC_036841.1:9122201-9173029 GCF_002910315.2 Salvelinus sp. IW2-2015 | reverse complement strand
AGTGTGTGGTGTGTGGTGTTTGTCCACTGTGTCCAACCGTTGTCCCTCAGGGCTGACAGCAGCAGCTGCTGTGTGTGGTTGAGTCAAAGTGATAGAAGCTGATGAGAGAGCCAGACAGCTCACTCACACACACACACAACACACACCACACACACACACACACACACACACACACACACACACACACACACACACACACACACACACAACACACACACACCACACACACACAAATACATACTTACTCACGCACACAAACCCCAGTGAAACACCTTACACAGACCAATAAGGGACAGACGCCACGCTCCCTCCAACACAGATAGACAAACATAAAACAGACACTTGTGAAACAGATCCTCATCTGACTCACAAGTTCGCCCCCCAACACACACACACAGTCATACAGCCAGATGGCCGGCCAAACATACAAACACAAGCGTAAGCAAATTGCAATGCGGATGCTATATTTACTCTTACACTCTCAAGCAAATGTTTACACTGCCAAAACTGAGTAAGCCACACACTGTTAGCAGCCAAATATGAATAACCGCATGCTAAATGTGACAATGACTTCACACTCCACCTAACACATGGTATTCAATGCCATATCTCCCCATGCCCTCATCATGCCTATAGCCCAAACATTGCAGCAGAATGATAAGATGCAGGTTGTGTCTCAGTTCCGCCCTCCCTCCCTCTCAAGGCCTTCTAGTTCTATCCGTAGAGAGAGAGATAGAGAGAGAGAGAGAGAGAGACCTTGTTAAAATAGATAAACATTGAGAGAGGCGGTATAAGACAATGTGTCAGAGATGTATGGGAAAGATATGATCTGTACCAGGTGCAAATCAATACCCACAGACACTTCATCCATCTTACTCTCACAGATAGAGCGAGAGCGCTGGTGCCTTTGTACAGTCAATGGATCTCATTATGAGTCTATGGAAGCTTAGAACAAAGGGAAAAGGCTCCTATCAAACTGATACAACCTTTCATATGCTTCTTGCTAAGTAAGATAAAGAAAACTCACTGTCCTATTGTGGAGAGGCCTAAACGATGAGGACTTTACTTAATCTTTGACAAACCATGGTATGTCTCTCTCTGAATCTATGGCTCCATGACTGTTTGAGTTGTTGACATGCGTTAATAAGATAATAATTAAGAGTGGTCTGGGACACTGTGTCTATTCTATTCCCTCCTTGTGAGTCTTACGGTCATTTATAACCCCTGGAAGTCATAAGCGCTGACTCATGGACTGAACCCTCATTAACAGCCCTTCAACGGCCAGTCACTGACCTCTCCCCCACTCTTTTTCTCTTTCCCTCTCTTTCTCTCTCTCTCCCTCCACCTATAAACAGGTAAACACACAAGCATTAAAATGCACAACCTTCACCAAAAATTTCGACGTTCATCACACTGAACTGCACAACTAGCAATTTCTTATTTTTTACATTGATTCACTAACTGTACACATCAATCTTGATGTGACATGTCTCGTGAATCATAATGTCTGGGGTCCTTGCATACTTCTCTGTACTGTATATGTTTAGAATATATTAATAATACTTCTCTGTACTGTATATGTTTAGAATATATTAATAATACTTATCTGTACTGTACATGTTTAGAATAGATTTAGAATACTCCTCTGTATTGTACAGTTAAAGTCGGAAGTTTACATACACCTTAGTCAAATACATTTAAACTCAGTTTTTCACAATTCCTGACATTTAATCCTAGTAAAAATTCCCTGTCTTAGGTCAGTTAGGATACCCACTTTATTTTAAGAACGTGAAATGTCAGCATAATAGTAGAGAGAATGATTTATTTCAGCTTTTATTTATTTCATCACATTCCCAGTGGGTCAAAAGTTTACATGCTACCAAATACTAATTGAGTGTATTGCCTTTAAATTGTTTGACTTGGGTCAAACTTTTCGGGTAGCCTTCCACAAGCTTCCCACAATAAGTTGGGTGAATTTTGGCCCATTCCTCCTGACAGAGCTGGTGTAACTGAGTCAGGTTTGTAGGCCTCCTTGTCGCACAAGCTTTTTCAGTTCTGCCCACAAATGTTCTAAAGCAGGGGTGTCAAAGTCAAATGGACGGAGGGCCAAATAAAAAATTTAGCTACAAGCCGAGCGCGGACGTTCGAATGTTTTGAAAATTTTTTAAAGACGCATATAGTCTAGTGAACCTAATTGAACCTACTGAACCTAACAAATATATTCCAATATGATCAGATAATATAGAGCATATTTTTTTTTGCTCAGTAACTTTAATTTTCAACAGACACAAAAGCAAATTTTTTATATAAAAATCCCATAACATGAACATTAAATGAAAGAAACCGGTATTCAGGCACCATCAGTAGCCTATATTTTATTTTAGCAAAAGTGGGCTAAATTTACTTCAAAGAAAAAACATAAATAGCAATTTTCTATCATCCATCAACTGAAATATTTTTTAAATATAATTGGATTGAAATACAATAAAATAAGTGCAAATCTATTAATCAAAAACAACACTTTGTTAAGGAGAAGTAAACATGCAGTGAAAACAAATATTAAACTTGAACTTTTAAACTTGAACTGAGTAAAAACTCTAAATATGTGATTGCACAGTAATGTTCACTTGTTTGAGGTTGAGGGTGATACTTGGTGGTGTCCCATCTTTTCCACAAGTTCATCAATGTTCGGGGTAAGCTCTGAGCTGAGGAAATCCTCAGAATTGAGTGGAGGTGTTCAGCCAGTAAGTCGACTTCTGTGTGATGTTTTGTTCAGGTTCACCAAAGAAAACAGTTGTTCACACAGGTATGTGCTGCCAAACATAGACAACGTTTGAGCAGCCTGGATGCGCAGCTGGGCATTGTGTCGGGGAGGAAACGGGCGAACTCCGCAGACCCACTGCCGCATATTTTGCCTCAGTGCATCATTGCATTGGAGGTCAATCAATCCATTTGGAGGTTTGGTGGTGAGCTTTCCACGTCAACAGCAAATGGGTTACCGAGCAGTTCCAACCTGCTTTTTTGTGCTTCAAAGTCAGCAAATCGGCGTCGAAAGTCAGCGGCAAGCATACCTATTTATCACCAACTGTGCGCTCGGAGAACGCACTGGTAGAGAGCTTCTCTTTCATGGTCTGGCAGTGGGAAAGTGGCTCAAATTTTCTTTCCGCATCTGCGTCCCCACAGAGTCAGTTTGGTTTTAAATGCCTTCACTGTACTGTACATACAGAGATGACATGATCCCGACCCTGCAGCTGCAAGTTCATTGCATTCAGATGACTCGTAATGTCAACAGAAAAGCCATTTCACACAGAAACATTTCGTCTCGGAGTTGTGTTGTGTCTTTCCCTTTGCTGTCCAAGAACAGACAAATCTCCTCACGAAGCTCGAAACATCTTTGAAGCACCTTTCCCTGGCTTAGCATCGACCTCTGTGTGATAAGGCAATACACATGCTCCGTTTCTAACTCCGTCAGAAATGCCTTGAACTGGCGGTGATTCAAACCTTTGGCTCTGATAAAGTTAACTGTGCGCGGTGATGATGCCATTACATGCTCCATTTTCAAGGCTTTACCGCACAACGCTTCCTGGTGTATGAACAATGATAAGCTGTCAGCTCACCTGTCGGTTTTTCTTGGATCTTTCCGTATTTCGCCACAGTCCCGCTCCTGTGTCCACACACATCGCAGGTCTCCGTCGGTTGTCAACCCATGAGTTTTTCCCAAGGCAGCTCCATCTCATTTACACTCTTGACATCTTCATACAATCATGCCCCGTAGTTGTGCCATGCATAGGACGAAAAGCAAAATCCTCTGTCAGCTTAGGCTGGAGTCCTCCGCGGATGAAAATTGACAACTGGGCAATGTCAGAAATGTCGGTGCTCTATCCACAACAAGGAATATGCAATGAAATTTTTCCCTTTTTCACAAGCTGCTCTTTTAGATTGAGGACAACTGGTCTACTCTCTTCGGCAATGTGTTTCTGCTCAAGACTCACATTTAAAAGAGTTTGCTTTTTTCTGGGCAAACTTCGTCACAAACTTTAATCATGCAGTTTTTGATGAAATCCCCTCCGTAAATGGCCGGGCTGATTTAGCGATCTCTTCTGCCAAAATAAAACTGGCCTTGACAGCCAGCCTGGCCTTGTGATGTCTTTTTTGTCGCGTGTTGTTTCATAATGTCCGTCTCAGATTATACCTTTCAGTACCGCCACACTTCTCTCCACACAGAAGACACACAGGTTCCAGCTACTCTCGTGAACATATACTCCGACTCCCACCTGTTGAAACCCCGGTTCTCAGTGTCACACCTTCCGTTTGCCATTTTTGATGGGTATCTGAAAGTTAATTATATGTGATGCTGACGACTGCTGTGCCAATAATATTGAAATGAAGCAGCCTACTGCCGTGGCGTCACGTTGTCATTGTGGGAAATGTATATTGGTGCGTGTAAAAGATCTGCGGGCTGCCGGCTTGCTGCGGTCTGCGGGCCGGTTCTAATAATAAATCAAGTCATCCCAGGGGCCGTAAAAAATTTCTGCGGGCCGGATGTGGCCCGCGGGCCTTGACTCTGACATATGTGTTCTAAAGAGATGATGCAGGGCTTGTGTGTGCCACTCCAATACTTGACTTTGTTGTTCCTTAAGTCTTTGCCACAACTTTGAAGTATGCTTGGGGTCATTGTCCATTTGGAAGACCCATTTGCGACCAAGCTTTAACTTCCTGACTGATGTCTTGAGATGTTGCTTCAATATATCCACATAATCTTTCATCCTCATGATGCCATCTATTTTGTGAAGTGCACCAGTCCCTCCTGCAGCAACGCACCCCCACAACATGATGCTGCCACCCCCGTGCTTCACGGTTGGGATGGTGTTATTCGGCTTGCAATCCTCCCCCTTTTTCCTCCAAACATAACGATGGTCATTATGACCAAACAGTTCTATTTCTGTTTCATCAGACCAGAGGACATTTCTCCAACAAGTACGATCTTTGTCCCCATGTGCAGTTGCAAACTGTAGTCTGGCTTTTTTATGGAGGTTTTGGAGCAGTGGCTTCTTCCTTGCTGAGCGGCCTTTCAAGTTATGTCGATATAGGACTCGTTTTACTCGTCTCTAGGAGACGTCTCCTTCCTGAGCGGTATGATGGCTGCGTGGTCCCATGGTGTTAATACTTGCGTACTATTGTTTGTACAGATGAACGCGGTACCTTCAGGCATTTGGAAATTGCTCCCAATGATGAACCAAACTTGTGGAGGTCTACAATTTTTTTCTGAGATCTTGGCTGATTTCTTTTGATTTTCCCATGATGTCAAGCAAAGAGGCACTGAGTTTGAAGGTAGGCCTTGAAATACATCTGCAGGTACACCTCCAATTGACTCAAATTATGTCAATTAGCCTATCAGAAGCTTCTAAAGCCATGACATTTTCTGGAATATTCCAAGCTGTTTAAAGGCACAGTCAACGTAGTGTATGTACATTTTTGACCCACTGGAATTGTGATACAGTGAATTATAAGTGAAATAATCTGTCTGTAAACAATTGTTATAAAAATGACTTGTCAAAACTATAGTTTGTTAACAAGAAATTTGGGGAGCTGTTGAAAAACGAGTTTTAATGACCCCAACCTAAGTGTATGTATACTTCCAACTTCAACTGTACATGTTTAGAATATATTAATAGTACTTCTCTGTACTGTACATGTTTAGAATACATTTAGGAGCGATAGAGGAGTGTGTGCTAACCATGTGTGGCTGGGAGTCAGTGGAGAATGCTTCCAACATGTGTGACTGAGAGTGATTTGCGTTTTGGCGTTGGCATGGGCCACACTGGATTGTCCAAAACAGCAGATTAAATGTGGATTATAGCCGTGCTCCCATCCCGATCGCTGACTGTTGCTCTCTTCCCAGCTCACACCTCATGACCTTCCCAAACCCAGCACTCTACTCTGATGGCTGTGTTGCCATGACGATACCAGCCCTACAGCACACCTATACCGTTATCAGTTGATTACTGTGGAGTGGAGGTCTCTGTGACTCTGTAAAGGACTGCCGTGAGACTGTGAGTGTACTTGGAGCTACTCGTGTGGTAAATAGGGATTAATCACGGCTGTACTGTGTATAATTAAATCATCAGTACAAAATGCAGCTCCAGTCACTCTAGTGCCCTTGTGTGTGTCCATCGAGAGAGGACACCAGTGTGCCGTGACCCCAGTCTGTCTCTCAGTACTGATCAGCTGCACAGGGATATTGTGTTTGTTTTCAGGCCAGTGGTAGGACTTAATGAGAAGTGGATAGTGGTACTGTCTCACGTCAGAGGTCTACAAATGAGATTTACATCCGTACGGCATAGACTTTAGACCTATATAGACACACAAAAAACACAGACACGGATCATTACCTTCTACCCATCTACACACACATACAGTATTGGCTCTATATCTCTCACACCAAACCACACAAAAACCCACACCCAGTGACACACACACACACACACACACACACTTAGCACTGAGCAGTGTGTACTGGCTCTGTCACAGAGGGTGTGTTCCGGTCTTGAGGGCTATCCTGGACCTCCTCCATCTCTGTCACATTCCAGTCGGTGACAGAAGGAGCAGAGGGGCACCGCTCCCCTGCCAAAAGAGTACCATCCACACTCACACACACGCAAACACACACAAGCCAACAGACACACCCAAGCAAACAGAAACGCAAAGACACTCACACACACAGCTGTTGCCGAGCGTTAGAAAGCTGATTGTGTCTGTAATGTCTGACATTCCTGTGTTCTTCCCGTGCTCTCTAAGGTGGGTGGATTTGTAATGGACAGCCCAGTATTCATTATTTCAAACTATTTGCATCATGTATTTCGTATGTATGCTTGACTGGGTATGTGGCTGTGTATTAATGTAAGTGTGTCTGTGCTGATGGTGATGTTTTATATACAGTACGTGTGTAAGCATGTGTGTGTATGATTTCATACACTGTGTGTGTGTGTGTTTGTGTGTGTGTGTGTGTGTGTGTGTGTGTGTGTGTGTGTGTGTGTGAGGAAATAGGCTACATTCTCTGGGGAGAGTCAATACATTATTGGCTAAACGGACAAGATTCTGACCTCACCTGAAGCAAGACGTACTGTAGCTGTGGGCTAGGTGCCAAATGGCCTGCTGTCAAGTCAACCAGGTCCTATTGATGCTCAACCTTGTTAGCCTGACACAAGACAGGCATGAGGAAGCCAGGGAAATACTTTATAGAGAGAGTTAAAGGGATGAGGCCAGGTAAAGCAGCAGCAGACGCCAGGAAAGAGGGAGCCCTTTAACAGGATTACACGGCAGTATCACATGGGGAACGCTTAAATCATAGGGCAAACAAGCCAGCTTTGACTCTTCACAGCTTCTTTTGTATGGATCGCTTTTTCAGCCATCACCTCATGAAAAGGACTTGAATACTTTCTAATAACATGACCTAGCCAATTTATTTATTTAACTAGGCAAGTCAGTTAAGAACACATTCTTATTTACAATGACAGCCTATACCGGCCAAACACAGACGACGCTGGGCCAATTGTGCGCCGCCCTATGGGACTCCCAATCACGGCCGGATGTGATACAGCCTGGATTCAAACCAGGGACTGTAGTGACGCCTCTTGCACTGAGATGCAGTGCCTTAGACCGCTGCGCCACTCGGGAGCCTATGCATTGGATAAGACAGATGGAACACATACACTTCTCTAGTGTCTTTTTATATTAGTATATATCGGTCGTGTTCGTGGTTATCAATAAGATTCCATCATAGATCAACCATGTCTGCAACATTCTATACAACAGGTTGTGAGAGATGTTCTCTCCTGGGTGTGGAATGATTGTTATCTGGCTTCCATCCACAGATGACAGCAGACAGTTCCAGTATGATTTGATAGCATTGTTATTGCTGGTGTTTTTTTCTCAGCTTGCTGGGTAGTTAAGTTGCCTTTCTTCACTTTAGCTGGTCCTCGGCTCGAATCAGAGCTCATGAGCACCTCTCATTTTTCTTCCCATCGGCTGTTGCCATGGTAACTGGCAGAGGAAGTTGGGTGCGAGGGGAGAGAGGAGGGGAGGGAGGGGGTTTGCGGGTAAAGGCACCAGGGACCCCCCCCCTCCTTCCTCTCGTACCCACTTTCCTCAATCAACATATCTCCAGGGGTTACATAAAGAATCACTGTTGGGAAGAACGACATTCATGACCGTACGGTATAACAGGGGCTGTTCTTCCTCCATAACAACAATGGTACAGCAGCATCACTTCAAATGGCATCTCTGTATTTTTTCTCAGCAAGCAAACGATGCAAGCCACTCAGTGGTTTGTGAGCGGACGGTTGTGACAACGCTTCACTCCGAAAAAGAATGTATAATTTCACATGTTGGTGCACACTGTCAGTTACTGATCACTGCAGATACAAATAAACCTCCCCATGGCTTTTGTCATCAACTTTTGAGAGAGAAACCATGATCCAATTAAAAGAAGCAGTTTGGGTTCTGGGCATAATGTTTTGACGTAATCACTGGGGATTGGATGAAAACACAGACAGGGTGTTCATTTAACGACAAACAAATACAGGCTGTTGAGGGGGAGGACAGGAGGACTACTCAGATAGTTTTGGACGTTTTCGCAAGATTCACAAAGGAGATTTCCTTTTCATGTTAAACAGAGTCTGCTGACAATGGTAGCAAAAACGCTTCCCCCCCAAAAAAGAGAAATAGTCTCTATTTGGAGCTTATTCTGTTGCAGTGCCAGGCAGAGATAGGGAGGGAGCGAGAGGGGGGTTAGGGAGGGAGGGAGTGAGATGGTAGGAGCAGGAGCACAGAAAGACAGGGAGAAAAGACAGAAAGAGAGATAGTAAAGAGGAGAAGAAGCAGGTGGGGGTTATGGGATAGATCATCTAAAGCTATTCGATGGCATTAAACAAACTACTAGGCCTAATGCAAGAATCCTCCATTGGCCCTGGTGCAGATTAAGGTTGTGGGTTTGCCTGTGGAAGCCATTATATAATTCATTCTCCCTGATGAGATTTTGTTCTCTCATGGCATTTTTCTTTATTCAAGGAAATCTCTAGCTCCTGCATTTTTTTGTGACTTTTAATCGCTGTCTGTAACTAATTCAACAGTAATTTGATGTTTTTCCTCTGTTCCTAATACTTTTTCACATCCTGTGACTGATACTGCTAGCTGGCACAATGCTCTAGAACTGCTATAGTGAATACTCAGTCCTAAACTGGCGACAAGGGCAAAAGCATTTCATTTTTTCTCTACTGCATTTCCATCCGACACATCAGATTACAGGTGGGCGGATTGGGAGAATGTCTATTTCAAATTATTATTATTATTTATTTCCGGGCATAATTTTTTTAACCTCTGCAGTCTCTGTCTATGATGAGAGGTAGGCCTACATGTGAGTAGCGGCTGACTTTGGGTCAGATGAAATATGCCCCTTGAAACCACAGCTGTGGCATGTGCAGGCCAGTAAAGCCGCTCCGATTGGTAGGTTACCAATTCACCCACATCAGCCGAACCGCATCGAACTATTTGGCAACTAAGGTGACAATCCCACTTTGTTCTATTGTCGTCATCACTTCATAAAAGTTATCACAATATTGTTAATGAGTTCCAGGACCAATGGATTGGTATTGTCAGACGCAGGTGGGTAAATCTGTGCCCTGCGCCCGTGGAGTAATAATGATCATATATAATACAGGTTCAATTCAAGTGTGAATTGCTCTGAACTCTTCGAGAGCTGCAGGCTACGCCACACAAAAGGCTGGCGTTAAAAATGCCTGCTGTGTTTGTATGAAAAATGAATGAGAAGAGAGCTTTGAGTGAGAGTGTCTGAGTTCAATTGACAGTGAAAAAGGAGGGTGCCTCTGAAGCCCACTCACAAAATGAAATCGTAGCCCTACGCTATACAAAAGCAGCGCACACACTTGTATACATACGTCTCAACATGTCACATTAAGCACACCACTGAAAAATCACAGTGAATTGCTTCACACCCCCACTACCAGAGTAATCTCTCTCTCCCTTCTGTCACACGCACAGAAATAGCACGTAAACCGCAGACAAGGTGCATAGTGTCATCGGTTGCTAAGGGGAAAGGAAAAATGGGAAGACAGAGATTGTGTGTTACAAAATTAATTACAGCAAGATCCACTTTAGCAGGGACTGAGATGAAGGTTACGTGTTAAATGTGCCTGATGCTAAAATTAGACCATGAAGCAGAGAGATGTGTCATGTCCCTGTTTTAGATGACTGTTGCGCTGGAGATAAAATGACTGGAAGTAGCACGGAAAAAATATTCACGTAATAATTGTTATTTCTCTAATATACAGTGCATTCGGAAAGTATGCAGACACCTTGACTTTTTCCAAATTTTGTTATGTTACGGCCTCATTGTAAAATGTATTACACTCTTTCCCCCCTCATCAATCTACACAAAATACCCCATAATGACAAAGCAAAAAAACTTGACATAGACGGTAAAAGTAGATTTTTTAAATGATTCACTTGGCCAAAAGCAATACTTTTGGATACTGTATTTTAAGTTGGTTTAACAGTATTTCATACATGCTGTGCTTACTTCCTGTACACAAAAGGTGAATGATGGTGGGAGAACAAAGTGCAGTGTTCTGGAAAGTCTGGTTTGATATGCTTTAGGATATGGGTTGAACTTGAATAGGAAGAGTGAAGTAGAGGTTATAGACAACTATAAGCATTCGGAAAGTATTCAGTCCCCTTGACTTTTTCCACATTTTGTTACTTTACAGCCTTATTCTAAAATTGATTAAATCATTTTTGTTCTTCATCAATCTACCTGCTTTTTTCTTTGTATTTATGGGGTATAGTGTGTAGATTGATGAGGAGAAAAAAAACAATTTAATCCAATTTAGAATAAGGCTGTAACATAACAAAATGTGGAAAGAGTAAATGGGGGCTGAATACTTTCTGAATGCTCTGTAGATATTGTGCTCAGCAGATGAATGTGCTCTAGATGAATCCCTTGTTCTACCTCATCTAAAGGAACAGTGGCATCCTTAACTATCACTACTCATCGTTCCCACAACTCCACATCTCTTATCCAAGTTCTCTCTCTCTCCTGCTCCTGCTGTGCCCAAAGCTACTTCAGTCTCTTTAATCCAATATGTTTTATTGGTCTTCTACTATCCGTTCTCTCTTCACCACTCCCTCCAGTTGTTAACTGTAACACGTATGTATTTTCTATTCTCTCTCTCTCTGTCGCTCTCTGTCTCTCTGTGTGTGCCTCTTTCATACAGGATTCTTCTGACTGTGGTGGTGATCTTTCGGATCCTGATCGTGGCCATCGTTGGCGAGACGGTGTACGAGGACGAGCAGACCATGTTCATCTGCAACACCCTGCAGCCGGGCTGCAACCAGGCCTGCTACGACAAGGCCTTCCCCATCTCCCACATCCGCTACTGGGTCTTCCAGATCATTCTGGTGTGTACGCCCAGCCTGTGCTTCATCACCTACTCTGTGCACCAGTCGGCMAAGCAGCGTGACAGACGCTACTCCTTCCTCTACCCACTGCTGGAGCGTTCGGATTAYGGGCAAAGYRGCACCAGGAAGCTTCGTAACATCAACGGCATCCTGGTGCACCACGGCGACGGTGGCGGGAAGGACGAGCATGACTGCATGGAGGTGAAGGAGATCCCCAAYGYGYCGCGGGGGCTCACACAYGGCAAGAAGTCCAAGCAGCGCCAGCAGGAGGGCATCTCGCGCTTCTACATTATCCAGGTGGTGTTCCGTAACGCACTGGAGATCGGCTTTCTGGTRGGACAGTACTTCCTATACGGCTTCAGCGTGCCGGGCATCTTCGAGTGCGACCGYTACCCCTGCKTGAAGGAGGTGGAGTGCTAYGTGTCRCGGCCCACCGAGAARACGGTCTTCCTGGTCTTCATGTTCGCCGTGAGCGGCATCTGCGTGCTGCTCAACCTGGCAGAGCTCAACCAYCTGGGCTGGAAGAAGATCAAGGCAGCCATCCGGGGCGTGCAGGCCCGCCGRAAGTCCATCTGCGAGATCCGCAAGAAGGACATGACCCACATGTCGCAGCCCCCCAACATGGGCAGGACCCAGTCCAGCGAGTCCGCCTACGTCTGATGGAGACAGGGCTATACGCTGGGTAAGTGAGGGGCAGGGTAGGGAACGAGTGGGACGACCACTCCATTCCACGCTCTCTTTTTACAGTTTTAATGGAAAGAGGAGGAGGAGGAGGACGGTGAAAAAAAGCTGCCAAGGAATATTTGCTGTATTTGTTTTATTTATTATGAGACCAGCTGCACCTGTTCTTGTCATACCTTGTCATGTGTATGATTTTTTTTTATTGGGACATTCCCAAAGTGCTGTACGGAAGTCTTTAAGGAGAGGCTTCTGGCTGTTGTAGGGTTTCCGGGCCAGGGGCGGTGGGGTGGAGAAGGGGACCGAAGGGTAGGCTATGTCATGATGCTGTTCTGGCTTATGTCATCCATGATGAAGAGAGTAGGAGGGGTCGTTAACTGAGAAGGAGCGGAAGAGCTGTCGCAATGATGATCCGACTCTCCACAAGCAGCACACACGGTGTCGACTTTCTATCCCCTCTTTGCTGGTGTGGAGAGAGAATGATGTTCCTCTCAAGCTGGTCTCCAAAGATTACGATGACAGAGAGAGCCAGTGTTCGGTACTCCTGGAGCTGGTGCCAGAAGAAACTGCTGTTTACATTTTGTCTCCTGGCAAACAATTATTAACACAAACACCATGAAGGAATACTGAAAACATTTTTTCTCTACTTCTCCACTGCTGGCACCTGCACCATTGAGACTGAGGGTGGATGACAGTAATGTCTTCTCCTCTTCTCCTCGGTGTAAACTTTAGAGATAAACCCAAGGAGGTCACGCATAAATGATACCTCCACAGTCACAACCCGTTCCCCTCCACACCAACACCCCCACCAACATCTCTCCAGCATTCCAATGTGTTGCGTGTGTTTGTGACTGACTGAAACAAAGATACAAATAAAAGGGAATAGGGAGAGAAATAGGGAGAGAAATAGGGAATAAGAGAGAGTAAAAGAGGAACATTCTCCTTGAAGAACCAGATCATTGTATTACTAATTTAAATGTTTATGATATCATTATTATGAGTTGATTTATTCTCTTCGTGACAAAGTTGGTACCATCCTTTGGATTTACTTCTTGTTTGAAAGTTCCTGCATAGTATTTCCTCTTTTAGTTGAGAGAGTATGTCAAAATAGATGTATTTGTCTTCATGGAGGGAGGGGAGGCAAAAAAAACATGGTTGGGTTTCATGAGGGTACTTTGTTTAGGTTCATTTCAAAGCATTTTGCCTCCGATCGATGGAACTGAATTTGTGTCTGAGAGGAAAGGCATGTACTCAAGCAGTGCTTCTAGAAGCAACAAAGTGTTGTCATGAATTGTACTCCTGACAGAGAACATGTTCATCTACTGGTTTGTGCTGCATCTCTCTCATATGTGGTGATCAGCAGGCATGCCTTTAAGAGACAAAGAAAAGACTGAGGAAAGTACCAAGGACAATAAGCGCTGCACCATGATCCTTGACAGACGGGAGAGAGAAAGGAACTCTCGTTGGGAAAAACTCTGTAGCACCAGCAATAAAAGCCCAACACACTCGCTCAACGCCACTGAAGACAGGGTTCAGCTTTTCTACAATAGTGGTACGCTCTAAAAGGGATCCCACATTTACAGCACAATGGCCTTTGACCCTGCAGTGAGGCCAGACATGGGAGGTGGAGGTGGGGGGGGGTCCTTGTTGTGGATATATTGAGGGAGTGGTTTGTACACTAAGCAGTAGTAGTGTCCATGGCGATGAAATAATAAGAAGGCCAAACATGACCAGCGAGGTGCTTCACCATACTGTACACGGTGCCTGTGTGTGTGTGCTTGCATGTGTGTGTGCTCCTTGGTTTATGTCCCATCCAGAGAGAGAATCCCCATCAGCATGGTTCTGCTTGAGTGGAAATGCTTGGGCCGGAACATTCTCCTGGTGTTCTACCCCAGGATCATATGGGAACCCTGTAATGGGGGTCACCCCAAGCACTGCCAAGGGACACACAGCCTGGAGTGTGTAATCTCTGAAACACTCTGTAGGGAGCAGGAGAGAGAAGAGGGAGAGGGGAGTTGCTGGTAGACATTGACATCAACACTATGTGATCTTTTGGCACTTGCGTCGGGTACACTGTAAAACAGAGTAGACTGCTCAGGTTGGAGATGTTTTGGTTTACAGTGACACCGACTGGGCCCGGGCCAAACCAACTCCAGCCGAGAGGGGAGGACAGGGGGGAACAGTCCCAGCATGCATTTCACACCACTCGAAATTTAGATGACGCAAGCCAAGCAGAAAAAACAGACATGGGAGAGGAAATATGGCTGTCAGTACCAGTGGAATATGGAAAGCCACAAAGCCTTTAGTTGCACATTTGTTTGAAAAGAACAGGAAATGAACAATGTCCTAAACAGAACAACAGAAAGCCATGACATCACTCAGACAGAGCAAAGGCCTCTAAAAACAAAGGCCTTGCTAGTCATTCAATTACAGAGGATTACAAACACCAAGAGACAAGTTTATGGAGATTCAGAACTGTCCCCATGTAAGATGGCTGACAAATTGTTCCCTTCTAGAGCATTGGGGCTCTATGAAATCAGCCTCTTGAGTTGTATCTCTATGTATGAGTCCAGCTATCCATGCTCCTCCTCTCTATCCTCACTGAGCACACTACTGACGTAGTGGTATAGTCTTATTGAGGTGTGACTGGTGAAGTGGCCAAAGAAGACTCTTTATTCATTCAGTCTTGTCTGTGATTCACCCTCTGATACTAGTCGGTAATCTCTAGTATAGAATTAGTCCCCTTCTTCAGAGCTCGTTGAATGTCCGTGGGATTGGATGTGGCGGAGCCTTGTTCTTAGAAGACCGCTGAGAGGGTGTAATAATAGAGGTTAAGGCCGGGCTTTCTTTAAATGACCCTGGGCCCTTCTCTTTAAGAAAGGGCTTGGTAAGGTTAACCAGAAGTATAGTATGGATATACAGGACTCTCCAGTCCCCAAGTGTCTCTGCTCTCTGGCTGCTCACCACTGCTCTCCTGTCTGGTCTCATTGAGGGGTATATAACAGGGTTGGGATGAGGACACTTCCCAAAGTGAATACTTCCCAAAGTGAACACTTCACAGGGTTCTAGCGGTCCAATGGTCTCCAGTCTTTATGTGAAAATTATGCAATTTTATTTTCTTGATTTGTTTCCTTTTTTTTTCTGGCTTGTGGATTCATTTTATTGTCTGTTGCTCTTTTTTTTGTACAGTGATGTAATTGAAAGACAAATCGAAAAGTTTTTTTTTTTTCCTATGTAAAGAACAAAACATTTGAAATGTGCAAACTGGGGCGGTGTGTTGAGATGTAATGCACTAGTGTTGTATCCTTCCCTTGCCAAAGTGATATGCAAATGACATGGTGTTTCAAATGTATTCTTTTTTAAGGCATGTACAATGGCTAGAATAAGCATGTTTCTGCCTGTTTTTAAAAACTCTATCTTAAAAAAGAAGAGGTTTTTTAGTCGTTGTCCAAGCTGTTGAGATAAAACGTGTATTAAGTCTTGATGTCAGGAATCTCTAATTTCCAACTCTTTTACAAGTCAGTACCAACTCAATTAGTCATTTCTAAACGGAATAGCGTAGGGTTCAGCCCTGCTGTTTTTTTTTTACCACCATTTTGAGATACTTTGAATTAACTGCTATAAAAAATATTTTAAATAACAACACTTAAGATGTGGATACTCTGAATTATACTTGTGTACTGTAAGACAAATGTTTCAGGGTAAATAAACACTACATTGACAAAATAGAGGACACAACATTCCAGAATAATGTCAATGAATTATGATCTATTTAATTAGCTCTGATGAAAGAATCAGTGAAGCACTAAGACACAGTGAACATTATGGGGACTGTGTAGCCCTCTGCTTCAGGTCAACACATTGAGGGCTACTGCACATCATACAAACAGTCTCAGGAATTATGCACTTCTAAATGATTAGCAATCTTTTAAAACTCGGTTTTTATTCATATTTCTACAACTAATTCAACCAAACTTTTCTAAACGCTATCAGACAACACCTGCATCCTTTCTTAAACAGGGAACAGCATATAGCTCAAACGGGCACATAAAGTATTGTCAATCAGTACACACATTAGTATTATTACATAACTTCTTGTATCCAAGCCTCAACCAGCCCTCTAGCCTGAAACATTGGTGCTAATCTACCCTCATCCTGTGATGCATTGAATCAGTGACAAGGAAGAAGGTAATTTCCCAGGCAAGTTCAGATAACTATTTCCTAGGAGATGGAAGCAAGGACCTACAGACAGCTCACAACTCTTCCAATTGGCAGGAACGGACACCATCTGTGGTGGCAGAGAGCAAACCCTGGAGGTTGTGACACTTTTAAATACCTGCTGTACTGTCACTCTAGCGCACTACTACCACCAGCGCCACCTGTCCTAACCTCACATGTAGGGCTGCATCAAACCAGTGGCATGGGGGGGGTGTGGAGAGGTAATAGACCCAGGTTTACGTCATCAAGTCTGGCACCGCTCACCCTTGAGACAAAGGGACCCGTCTAAACATTTTAACGAGACCGGCTGTGTTGAAAGTTTTATAAACAAGGGCTTTATAGTTTCAGCACAGTGTCTTAGTCTCCTTCATCCCCCCTTCACCATAGAAACAAAAACATAACATACCGCTATCCCAATATTTATCTCCCTAACAGAACGTGGTGACCATGTTTGTTGCTCAAGGACCTAATCAAACCTTTGGCCTTGTTGTGCCAATGGGTGATACGCAGTGCCGTCAACTTCACTAGCCTGAAAGACGAACACATCAGAACTCTTGCTCAGGAATATCTACACAAGGCAACAGCAAACATGACGTCCCCCCACGAATGATGATACTTGTTACATTCCTTTAGCATCCCACTCTCCACTCTGAGAGTCGGAGCCATGATGAAGCCAGCTCTGTCTTTTTATGTGAAGGACATGACACACAGTCCGAGGCTTCGACGTGCTATAAGTGCACTCGATGCACGGAGCTGATGTAGTCGACACAGACAGCCACATCGAGCTGGATTAGGCATATTTATTTCGTTTATGGGGGCAATTTCCAACCCTTTAATCTCTCATGATATCAATAGTGATGAGGTCATTTCATTCAACCGAGAGCTACTAGATCTAGTGAGGAGGGGGCTAAGGCTGTGAGGTTTTTCAGAAGGGAAGCTTTAGTGTGGGGAAAACGCCTACTAATTCGTATAGCCTACGTGTACCGCAGCAGTCCCCTCACCTGACACAGTGGCCCTTTGTGTCATAAAGTAGCATAGTTAGCGAGCTAAAGTCAAACGATTTACAAAAAGCTTTTGATTCTTGATCAACAACACCGCTGCACTGTAAAATGAACTTCGGCTACCTTACAGGAGTGGTTGTTACGGTTCCGTCATGAAAAATAATACCAAGAACGCGTTCGGGTACGAGAGTGTGTTGAGGACGAGGTGATGTCTATATTTGGCTCAGTTGCAACCACAGGGTACTAAAATGACTGAACGTCAGGTATACTTGTTCTTAAGGAGCAGAAAGGGAAACATATTAGCTGTAGAAGAACATCTAATTGTTTTATCATAGCTCTGTATATCTCCAACATCTACATGGATGTGAAAAAATATGCCAAGAAATTGAAAAAAACACTTGTTTGTGATTTTTAATGGAAAATCTGTTGTTTTGACTGCAGATTTCATTTTATATCCAACTGACCTTATTTGAAGGCTTCTTAACCATTGTTTCTGACTTGTGTATGTGAAGACTGAATAAAACCTTGAATGTTACACATGCTGAGCTTGACCTTATGGTGATTGACAGTGTGCAGCCCTATCTGGAGGGATGTTGGTGTCAAAATGTCAGAACAATGTTCTGCATGTGTTCGTGTGTATGAGAGACAGAGAGAGAGATGGGATACTGAGATGTCAGAATGTCCACGGGAATGGAATCGAAAAACAAAAGCATAATATCAAATGACACATCAAAATGTGCTGCTGATGAAATGATAAAGCTGACCAAAAATAATAACAATTCCAAATCGTTGCTCGCACTAATGGCATCAGTGATAATAGCGAGGGAAAGGGAGGAGAGAATGCTGTGTGTGTGTGTGCGGGCCAAGGTTATTAAAGGAAACTAAAACTGAAACAAAAACGAATCGTGAAAAAACTATTTAGTAAACTAAATTAATTTAAATAATTAACAAACAAGTTTGGAAGAACTAAAACTATACTGAATCTATTATCAATAAAAAGCATATGAATTATGTTCAGTTTTAGTCTTTTTCCCTAAACTTTCAATCTAGGTTTTCAATGGGGTATTCAAACTACTGAATCTAGTTTGTGCATCACTATCACTAGATATCACCAGAGATTATGGAGGAATTGAAATGAAGCAGAAAGGCAGTTTCCCATAGAAAAAAAGGGTCACGGTTCAGGTCGGTGTAAGTGGGCGTTACCCCTCTCCCATGAGCATGCTTTCTCGGGTAGCCTAGCGACCAGCAGGCAGAGACGACTGATTCAGCCACTTTGACAACTAAAAGAAAGTTGTTTTTCTACTAATCTACTTATTGGAAAGATGTCAGTTTGGGCTCAGAATGCTCAAAACACATCCAGCCTGTCATAAAATTACCCCCAAATCAAATCAAATTGTATTAGTCACATGTGCCGAATACAACCTTACAGTGAAATGCTTACTTACGAGCCCCTAACCGACAGTGCAGTTTCAAAAAATATGGATAAGAATGGATAAGAATAAGAGATAAAAGTAACAAGTAATTAAAGAGGAGCAGTAAAAAATAACAATATATACAGGGGGGTGCCAGTACAGAGTCAATGTGTGGGGGCACCAGTTAGTTGAGGTAGTATGTACATGTAGGTAGAGTTAATTAAAGTGACTATGCATAGATGACAACAGAGAGTGGCAGTGGTGTGGAGAGGGGGGGAAAGGCAAATAGTCTGGGTAGCCATTTGACTAGATGTTCAGGAGTCTTATGGCTTGGGGGTAGAAGCTGTTTAGAAGCCTCTTGGACCTAGACTTGGCGCTCCGGTACCGCTTCCCGTGTGGTAGCAGAGAGAACAGTCTATGACTAGGGTGGCTGGAGTCTTTGACAATTTTCAGGCAGGAATTTTCAGGCAGGAAGCTTGGCCCCAGTGATGTACTGGGCCGTTCGCACTACCCTCTGTAGTGCCTTGCGGTCGGGGGCGAGCAGTTGCCATACCAGGCAGTGATGCAACCAGTCAGGATGCTCTCGATGGTGCAGCTGTAGAACCTTTTGAGGATCTGAGGACCCATGCCAAATCTTTTCAGTCTCCTGAGGGGGAATAGGTTTTGTCGTGCCCTTTTCACGACTGTCTTGATGTGCTTGGACCATGATAGTTTGGTGATGTCCACAATCATCTCCTTAGTCTTGGTCACGTTGAGGGGTTGTTGTGTACTACAGTTACTGTGTGTTTTTATGGACAACCTTTAATATTCGGCAATATCCTATGGCTTTCGCATTGGCACTAGTGGGATAGCAGCTAGCTCTGGTCAACTTAAATAAAAAATTGAAAAACACAAAACTATTATAACCTCGGTGTGAGTGTGTGCATTTGTGTGTGTGCATTCCTCTTTCATTTCTGTTGCACTAAGCAGCAGCACTGTCAACAGAGAAAGTGTGTGCAGTCTGTGTGTGTATGTGTGTGTCTCTGATATCGCCGTGCTGAATTGGGATTGAGGGCCGGTTGCCACGGCGATAAGCCTGGCAGTAATATCTCTAAGCGCAGCAAGGATTAATCTGTAGACAGATGGCCGGGGGACACCATCACTTCCTGACCACTGTGACAGCCAGTGTCATCACCATCAGCAATATGGCCTTCGTCCTCATCATCCTTATCACCAAGACTAGTATCATCATGAACATCAGCAGCCATCTCGTCATCTTCATCATCATCCTCATCATCACTGCCATACCCATCATCATCAAGACTAGTATCATCATAAACATCTCTGTCATCGTCATCATCCTTATTATCATCATCATCCTCGCCATCGCCGTGTCATTCATCACAAACGTAATCATCATCATCATCATCGCCATGATCAAAAACATCTTCATAATAACAATCAATACATTCACCAACTGGCAAATCATTCCATCATTACAACTATCCCAGTAATATGCCCATTTAGGTTTATCTATCATCTATCTTAAAAAATACATATGATGCAATACACTGCAGGGCAGCATCTAATATGGATGATCAAATGTGTGCATAGAACAAAGAGAAACAAAAACTGTATGTGCAAACATGTACATAACCATCAATGTTACATGTACCCTGATGAAAACAAAGCATGTTTCCTGGTGCTGATGAGAGAGGGAGGAGGAGGAGAGGATTAGTGGACTGAGAACAAGGATAGAAGAAGAGGGGGTTGCGGGTAAGACGGTTCGAAGAGGAGAGAGGGTTAAAGGAATAGGAGGAGAGGAATGGGGGAAGAAAGTAACGGGGTGAGCAGATGAAGAAGGGAAGGGGTAGAGGAGAGAAGAAAGGGGCAGTGTGAGGATGCAGTAGAGGGCTAAAGGACAACTCAGGGAAGGAGGAGGAGGAGGAGAGGGGTGGAGGAAGAGGGTTAGAGGGCTGCAGAGCTGGGAACAAGCTGGATGTTCTGCCTGAGTGCTCCTGCCTTGTCTTCAGGGGAGCAGCTGAGAAGCAGAGAGGGGTGGGCCACAAGACAGGGGAGAAGGAGGGAGGAAGGGGAGGGGACACTACTACAGGAACCAATAGAGGGTGTTCAGAGAGAGAGAAAGAGGTGAGGAGAACAAAGAGCGTTAAGGGTAACTTCATTGAGGGTGATAAGCAAAGAAGAGAGGAAATTATAAAAGGTAGAAGCGGTGAGATGGTCCTTAAGAGACCGAGGAGAAAGGAGAGGAGACAAACTGAGCAGGAGGGAGAGAGAGAGAGATAGAGAGGGTGGGGTGAGAGAGAGAGGGAGAGAGAGCGAGGGAGAGGGAGAGAGAGAAAGTGAAAGCAAGAGAGAGACAAAGAAAGTGCAAGTGAGAGGCTGAGACAGAGAAAGAGAGACAGAGGCAGTTGCTGTGGGGTGGCTGAGAGGAAGTGAAGTGTGCCCTAATAGGAAGCAGCAGATCTTAGCAGCACACACCAAACACCAGCCTTCCTTGGCGCCCTCGCCCCCTCTCACACACGCTGACGGGTTGGCAAGGTTGCAGTGGCATGACACGGGCGATGTCTGGCCCTCTCCTCAGCGCCGCACGCCACCCTGCATGTTGACGTGGCAGAGATTTATCAGGCTGACAAGCAGTGAAGGCCGGGGACGGACCACTTAGAGCAGGGCTGGGATACTATAGGCTACACATCTACAAGGTAACAAAAGGATAGAAAAAAAACTAAACATATAGCTTCTTACAATTAGTCACATTAATAAAAAGATTGTCCATAGTTGAATATGAAGTTCTGATTACATACTGTATATCAGGTTCCATATCTTGTATTCCTCTGACCCTAAAACCGACCCAACTCTAACCCATTGTAAACAAGACAGTCCTTACATAACCAGAGGAACCGGGGGAGACAATATAGGCCTACATTATCTCCCAAAAGACCACTGGACTCTCTGTCATAATAACTCTGAGAGCTGTACAGTCCTTATGTAATTCTTAGATCCTCTGCTTTAAGGCTAGCCCCTCACTTATAGAACTGCTTTTGCTGCCTTGCTAAGTCTTTAGGGCCATAGGGAATAATATGGAAGACAGTGGTGGTAGTCCTTGTAAAACAGGAGATCTGAGAGTGTTTGATGAGTGATGATTGTGTCTTATTGCTGTGCGTCACACCGGGGGGGGGGGGGATACAATATTCACCAAAATCATACTGTAGATTAATAGGGTCCAGAGTGTAACAATATGCGCTGAGAGTCGGGAAACAAGTTCAGAGAGTGAGTGTTTTAATAAATAAACGTAACATAATACAAAACAAGAACACACGAACAATGCACAGATATGAAACTGACACAGAAACAACACCGCCTGCGGAAGGAACCAAAGGGAGTGACATATATAGGGAAGGTAATCAGGGAGGTGATGGAGTCCAGGGGAGTCTGATGACGTGCAGGTGCGCGTAATGATGGTGACAGGTGTGCTCGCCATAACGAGCAGCCTGGTGACCTAGAGGCCGGAGAGGGAGCACACGTGACACATAGACTCAAACAGTCCTGATACAGTGTTCCATGATTCAACATAATGGCTGTAGTTACATTCTCCATAGATTTTGTATCATTTTAAATGCAGCCACTAAATCTGCATCTATGCATTAACAGTAGCATAAAATAATTTCCCCCCACTCATAAATTATTAAACAAATCCATATTTTTTGAATAGTTGAACGGTCAGCTTCAATTTGATGTATTACAACATAATTCCAAGTGTTGCATTTGATAGACATTCTTTGTTAACGTGCCTATCTCTAAGACTACTCACGCGACGCAGAACATCCTGCCATTTTCACCTTAAAATAGCTTTTTCCATTTTCCATTGCTGAATATGCAGTTATAGTATTCATTACCATAATCTTTCATGAATATATCGTCTGTCTATTGGCTTTATTAGGTTATGGTAAAACTCTGTGAGGATTTCATAAGAGTGTTTTCATTTTTCAAGAGGGATCATGAATGGATTAAGCATAAGCTCAGTTTCTACATTTTTCTTGTATGTACAGTCAATTTCAATAACAGTATCTATCTCTCTCACACACACACACACACACACACACACACACACCAAAACACATAAGGCTTGATATAGTGGTTGTTTCTAAGGACATGAGAGAAATACTGAAAATATAGCGAAGCAAGCTTAAAGTGGTTTTGGCCAAGAGCAGCTTCAGATAACATCATTACAAAATCAATAGGAAGGTCAGTTACATCAGAAACAACGGGGAGCATCGGAGGGCAGTGCTTCATTAAAACACGGATGTGCTTTCTGATGTATTCAAAGATGGACCTCTGAGACATTTTTTGGTTTTATGGGTTCTTGTCTTTCCCAGTTCGATACTAGCCCCATTCTGGAAAATCAGAATAGATTGTCTTTGTTTTCCTCTCTAATAGAAAGATAATGATCCTAACCCCAGTCTATTTCCAGTCTGGGACTGGGTATCCATATCTCACAGTGGAGGAGGAGGAGGAGATGGCTACTAGGCTACTCTCTAGTCCAATCCTTGGTGATTTAATGACATCAACCTACCACTCTCATTAGGAATTGCTATGAAATATGTGTAAAGCTAATTACATTTCAACCAAGACCCTTCAACATGACAGAGTACACCCCTGACCGCAGATATGGAGGAGAGGAGGACAGAGAGAGATGGGAGGAAGGAGGGGAGAACATATCTGCTGTCTAGGGTGGTGGAGGGAAGGAGGGAAGGACATTATGGTTGTGTCAGAGTGAATTAATGAGTAGTCGAGGAGGGGGGGAGACAATAAGATGCAGAGGGAGAAGAGAAAACAGAGAGAGAGAAGAGAAAACAGAGAGAGAAGAAGAGAAGAGAAAACAGAGAGAGAGGAGATAGAGAGTGGAGAAAGGCAGGGAGCACCAGAGGTATGGGTTGACTTTCACAACTATGGATAAGAAAGTGAGTGAAGGCTGTGTCTGTCAGTCTGTCCCCTCACCACCATGGCCCCTCAGAAAGGCCCCTCGGAAAGGCCAGCCAGTCTGCAGCCAGGGGCACTGACTATCTTCCTGTCTTCCTGTTAGTGTGTCTGCATCCCAAATGGCACCTTATGGCCTTTATAGTGCACTATGCTACATTGGAACAGGGTGCCACTTGGGATGCATCCTGTGACAGTAATATCTGGGTGGATGACAGTAGCAGGATGTCAAGATGACCTAACGAGGCTGTTGTCACACCCTGACCTTAGAGCCTTTTTATGTCTCTAGTTGGTTTGGTCAGGGTGTGATTTGGGGTGGGCATTCTATGTTTTGTTTTCTATGTTTCTTTAATTCTATGTTTTGGCTGGGTATGATTCTCAATCAGGGACAGCTGTCTATAGTTGTCTCTGATTAGGAATCATACTTAGGTAGCTCTTTTTCCCTCCTTTCAGTGTGGGTAGTTAACTTTGTTTGTGGCACTAATGCCCTGTAAGCTTCACGGTTGTTTCTTTCGTTTGTTGTTTTGTTGGCGGAATTTTAAATAAAAAGGAAAATGTACGCTCACAACGCTGCGCTTTGGTCCACTTCTTTCATCGGCCGTGACAGCTGTTGTTAATCGCCTGACCTTTCCGCTACCTTACTGTAATTAGACAGTCATTAAACAGCTTATCACCTGAGAGAGCACAGGGCCGCCCAATAACAAGGGACGGGTGAATGAGAGTTCAGACTGGAGGCTTATACAACAAATCCATAATCCATAGTATGACTCTTGCTCTCACATAACAGGTCAATGCCATATTGTGATATATAAGCCTAGTAGAGATGCAAATATTAGAAATGGCAATTTTGAATATTTTTAAATAAGTATAGCCAAGTACTTTGAAAATGTGATTTGACTCCATAAAACAAAGCATGCACTTTAACCATTGGGTTTTAGCTAAGACGCTTAGAATAGACAGGTCAGATTGGTGAAATTGCTCACTAAGCATAGGAGGAGCCAGTCCTCTCTTGGCAGTACAAAAACAATTATCAGCTAGGAGAAGACAGCATATATGATTGATGATAATTGTGTGCATACCCTGATAGAATATGAATATGTCATAAAGTATTTATTAGCCAATGTCATTGTAATGCTTCCTAAATATGTGTGTCAAATCAAATCACATTTTATTTGTCACATGCTCCGTAAACAACAGTGAAATGCTTACATACAGGTCCTTTTCCAACAATGCAGAGAGAAAGAAAATTGAGAAATAATAGAAAAGTAATAACACAATAACACTTAATAATACAAGAAATATAAATACATCAGTGAGTAACGATCACTTGGATATATACACGTTGGGTGTGTGTGTGTGTATGTGTGTGTACGAGAGAGAGATAAAGAGCATGTGTGTGTGTGTGTCTGTGTGTGTACGAGAGAGCGATAAAGAGCATGTGTGTGTGTGTGTGTCTGTGTGCGCATTAGAGTGTTTTCACACAGCTAATTTCACACTAGAAGCAGCATGGTGCATTATAGATCCTGCTGACTAGCAGAGTATTGAGATAGAGGGGGACTGAGGAGAAGGGAAAAGAAAACGATATCCCAGTGATGCTGAATTTATACGTTAAAGCCAAAGGCTTTCTAGCAGAAAAAGGTGGGGAAAGGGGGCTTGAGAGATGAAAAAGAAAGAGGAATGTGACTTAGGGCTAGTTGTGGGATAAGTATAGAGAGAAAGAAAAGTTATATGGGAAATGGCGGAACCAAAGATGGAAGAATAAATTGAGAGAGATTTGAAACGAATAAAGGGCAGAGGGAGAGAGTGTGGGACAGGAAGTAACGCAAGTGAATATTTTATTTGTATTTATTTAACCTTTATTTAACTAGGCAAGTCAGTTAAGAACAACTTCTTATTTACAATGACAGCCTATCAAAAGGCCTCCTGCAGGGACAGGGGCTGGGATTAGAATTAAAAATAAATAAAATAAAAAATATAGGACAAAACACACAAAACACACAACATAAAGTGAGACCTAAGACAACAACATAGCATGGCAGCAACACATGACAACACAGCATGGCAGCAACACAACATGACAACATGGTAGCAACACAACATGGCAGCAGCAACACATGGTAGCGGCACAAAGCAGGGTACAAACATTATTGGGCACAGACAACAGCACAAAGGGCAAGAAGGTAGAGACAACAATACATCACACAAAGCAGCCACAACTGTCAGTAAGAGTGTCCATGATTGAGTCTTTGAATGAAGAGATTGAGATAAAACTGTCCAGTTTGAGTGTTTGTTGCAGCTCGTTCCAGTCGCTAGCTGCAGCTCGTTCCAGTCGCTAGCTGCAGCGAACTGAAAAGGTGAGCGACCCAGGGATATGTGTGCTTTGGGGACCTTTAACAGAATGTGACTGACGGAACGGGTGTTGTATGTGGAGGATGAGGGCTGCAGTAGATATAGGGGGAGTGAAGCCTAACAGGGTTTAATAAATCTTGCGACGGGTATACAGAGATGACCAGTTTACAGAGGATTATAGAGTGCAGTGATGTGTCCTATAAGGAGCATTGGTGGCAAATCTGATGGCCGAATGGTAAAGAACATCTAGCCCCTCGAGAGCACCCTCGCCTGCCTATCTATAAATTATATCTCCGTAATCTAGCATGGGTAGGATGGTCATCTGAATCAGGGTTAGTTTGGCAGCTGGGGTGAAAGAGGAGCGATTACGATAGAGGAAACCAAGTCTAGATTTAACTTTAGCCTGCAGCTTTGATATGTACTGAGAGAAGGACAGTGAAAGAGGAGTGATTACGATAGAGGAAACCAAGTCCAGATTTAACTTTAGCCTGCAGCTTTGATATGTGCTGAGAGAAGGACAGTGTACCGTCTAGCCATACTCCCAAGTACTTGTATTAGGTGACTACCTCAAGCTCTAAACCCTCAGAGGTAGTAATAACACATGTGGGGAGAGGGGCATTCTTCTTACCAAACCACATGACCTTTGTTTTGGAGGTGTTCAGAACAAGGTTAAAGGTAGAGAAAGCTTGTTGGACAAGAAGAAAGCTTTGTTGTAGAGCATTTAACACAAAATCCAGGGCGGGGCCAGCTGAGTATAAGACTGTATCATCTGCATACAAATGGATGAGAGAGCTTCCTACTGCCCGAGCTATGTTGTTGATGTAAATTGAAAAGAGCGTGGGGCCTAGGATCGAGCCTTGGGGTACAGCCTTGGTGACAGGCACTCTTTGAGAGAGGTAGTTAGCAAACCAGACCAGACCCCTCAGAGACACCAATATTCCTTAGCCGGCCCATAAGAATGGAATGGTCTTTCGTATCAAAAGCTTTGGCCAAGTCAATAAAAATAGCATTTCTTAGAATCAAGTGCAATGGTGAGATCATTGAGGACCTTTAATAGCAGTAATGTAAAGAATGCCTTTGTGTAAAGTAAGCAATTAAAAGCTCTGTTTCTTTGTTTTAGCAAAGTCAAATAAACTGAACTGAAAGCATGAAACCACATCAACCAAACCACCTCATACCACTTAGACTCTGATCCCCTTAGTATCAACTGGAACAAAGCTTTATCAGTGTCAGAAGTCACTGAACCTTTTACACACACAATGGGCATGACGGATGCTTAAATGTGCAGACCCATAAACCGTAGCATCACACAATAACCTATATCCATATCATAGCACCAAGTAGCCTCTTATCTCCAATGCATTATTCATCCTGCGCTATGCTATGTAACACTACTTTCAAATAGTTCCCTAGGGCAATCCCTGACTTCTCGTCTCGCTCAGAGACGGCCTGGATGATCAGAGAGGAGTTATGGGCTCGAGGGAACTTGTATCTACAGAGTTAGTGTCTCTGCTGTCTGTGCTGTCCCTGTGGAGTTGTATCTCTAACCTTGCTCTCATTACAGTTCACACTCAGCTCTCAGGGCCGCACATCAGAAGAATTCAGATGGTGGGTTTTTAAGTGGTGTGTGTGTGTGTGTGTGTGTGTGTGTGTGTGTGTGTGTGTGTGTGTGTGTGTGTGTGTGTGTGTGTGTGTGTGTGTGTGTGTGTGTGTGTGTGTGTGTGTGTGTGTGTGTGTGTGTGTGTCTGCAAAACTAGATGGCGTGCAGTTTCATTCCCTTTCACAAATTAAACCGTGAAGTGTTCTTATGGAGACTGTTCAATTATAGTGGAGTCTACAGTATTTTGCTATTTTTGTCAACAAGCTACAGTAGGCCATTTTGAGTGGCAGACAGCTGTGGAGTTAATGAAGTCATTTCATTGAGTTGAACGGTAGACTGGCTCAGCATCGTGCAGTCATTAGCATGCCTCACTGTGGTAATTACAGCTGTCAGCTCCAATCTTGATAGTAGCGTGGTTCAGCAAAACACCAAGCCGAGGTAACGGCGCTAGTATACAGAACTGTGGGACTGAGCGCTCCGTATGAGATACCGACACATCTTATTTGTACTGAATTGAAACATTTAACTGCACAAGACAATTGTAGGACTAGGTGTGTGTGTGTGCGTGTCTGCTATGGCCAATTTTCACGTCATTAATTTAATTTCTATTCACTCATTTAATTGACTGAATTGAAAACAAAATAAAGCCCAACTCTGCTATGGACGACAAAACCAACTGGATAAGAGTAGGTTCTATTTAGTCAACTGTCAGAGTAACAGCAGACATGCTGAGAGGGACTTTGGAGACGCAGCCAACCAGATAATTGCTCATTGTTTAGGCCTTTTAAAGGTGAAACTATCCTCGGCAGCGTCATCACCTGTGGGTTAACGCTAACTATTATTTAACCGAAACGGGCTACAATTTGCAGTAAAAGGGGCGATAGACACACGTTGAAAATACAGTCTAAACCAATTTATCACGCCCTGACCTTAGTTATCTATGTTTTCTTTATTATTTTGGTTAGGTCAGGGTGTGACGAGGGTGGGTATGCTTGTTTTGTATTGTCTAGGGTTTTTGTATGTCTAGGGGTGTTGGTAAGTCTAGGCATATGTTTGTCTATGATGGCCTGAATTGGTTCCCAATCAGAGGCAGCTGTTTATCGTTGTCTCTGATTGGGGATCATATTTAGGTTGCCATTTTCCCTTCTGGTCTTGTGGGGTTTTATTCTATGTTTAGTTGCCTGTCTGCACTAGCCATATCAGCTTCACGGTTCTGTTTGTTATTTTGTTCTTTGTTCATTCTTTCAATAAAGAGGAATGTACGCTTATAACGCTCCGCCTTGGTCTCCTCCCTACAACGGCCGTGACACAATTAAAGATGAAAAAAAAGCATTAACAGTTGGTACTGGATCAAAATCTGAAGAGCGTCTCCTGGTATCCTTGGCAACACACGTTGCAGTGACTATCTCCACATATCAACATCATGTGCTATTTATGCATCAGCAGCACACACTGAGAAACAAGCAGACTTATTGTTTGTGTGTGTGTACTGTATCATGTACAGTGTGAATCCTATCCCCTCTATGTGGCGAGTCGGTACTCTGGGTCCTCCAACGGAAGAAGTTAAGTGGATGCACATGACTGAACTATTATTGCGGCTCACGCGCTATCAATCTTTCAGGTGAGGTGAGAGCCGTCTGTTGGTCCGGCGCTGCCCCAGTGGATCCTGGCAGGTGAGAGCCGTCTGTGAGAGGTGAGAGCCGTCTGTTGGTCCGGCGCTGCCCCAGTGGATCCTGGGAGAAGAGACGAGGAGAGACGAAGGGGATGTTTGTTTTTCTTCCATGTACCGAGCCGTCTGCACATCTGTCAGACCTGTTTTTCTCCTATACCTGCAACGTATGTGGAAATGTAGATGATGGGAGATGAGAGAGAAGCCATTGGGAGAATGGGATTGTGGAATAAATGGATTGGAATGAGACAGGGGAGATGTTGCCACACTTTTACATTCTTACTTAGGCTATTCTATCACTCTCTTTCAGTTACTACAATTCTCAATTCTCCATGTTGCCTGTATTCCCCAGTCATACTTTATAAAATCATTCACTCAACACACCACCTGCAGTCCTGCACCCCTCAAATGATTAACCGATCCACCAATTTCCAGGTCCTAAAATGAATCTAGAAGGACTGACCTGCTCTCAGACAGTGAATAATAGCTTACCCTACTGTCATTATCCAAGTTATTTTGTCTGTGGTCTAGTTAGCCGACATTGACAAGAAAAGGGTAGAGAAGAAACAGATTCACACAATGTCTAGTGCTATTGCCAAACAACAACTGTGATGATGGAGTATAAATGTTAATTTATTATGGAAAGCCCTAAACGACATAACTTGGCGTCAAATTACAGTAGCTTCTTGAATGCAAAGATTGTACAGCGTATAATTTAGTGAAATCACCTATGTTGCGCTTCATTATTTTTTTCGGGTACTTTCCTTTTTGTGAGACTTCTTCGAGCGCCCCCCTGCGTTTTGAGAAATATCTACAAGGTAAATAGAACGCAAAAGCGCTAAGTTTGTCCCAAACCACTGCCCGTAGTACGTTAACAACATGGCTGCTCCCTTGATGGTAAGTTTATCCTTTGCTTCTCACGTCGCTAACGCTAATAAATACCAATTAAAACCGGTATTTTGCATTAGTGTAGCCTATATTTTTAAGTTAAAGGTAATCTCTGGGTTCAGCGTCCAGAATATAACGTTACACGCTATAGCAAAAAAGGTGGAGGGATCACATCACGGTGAGTATCTCGATAGTGATGTCTCAGTGCAATATTTTCTATAGTAATATTTTTGTGACAGGAAATATTCTGCAACACCTACATGATAAAATAAATGCATAAGTACAATGAGCATACATATTTTAGCAGAATTACAAATAGCAGGTTAAATAAAGCAAGGACAACCACCACCAAGCGCTCTGGCTCAACACATGGCACATAGCTATGACTCCAGGTAAATTGTCTTCTCACCTCTGCCTGCTTACATTTAGTTTTGTAGAGTAAAAGACAAATCAGTGGTGGACCTTTTAAAAAGGTGCTACCTATCACATTTTTCTAGATTGTCAATAGAACAGATGTGATATAGTTTTGGGGATCAAGTGATATGTTTGGTACTCGTGGGGGGCAAGAACAGTGTGGGCCGTTGATCGCTGAAAAGTAACGAACTAATCAAATCAACAGTGATTTGTTGGAGTGCAAAAGTCTACACATACATGGGGGCCCTCCAAGAACAGGAGTGATGAACTGGTCTACGAAGTCAAAATCCAAACTATGCAACATCACACATGGACAAGAGTGGAGGTGCAAACTAAAGCACTCCTTTCACAACTCTTGGGTTTATAGTTACAGCATATTAGCATGGCTAGTAGATTTCCTCTCCTTTGCATTTGCCTCTCTCCTTTCTCACTGTCCATGTTCTGTGTATCTGTCTTGTCAGTTGATGCGGCGAAGCTGTAGGCAGGTGACCCTCTTGGCAGCCGCATCGCGTTACTGGAGCTCTATCCCTGTGGCTCCGCCCTCACTACAGTCCAGGCTCCTCCTCTTCCTCAGCCAGCGTTTCCATGACATTGAGACTATCCTCAGCTGGAGCTCCTGGTTCAAGAACCGAGGTCTACGACAGAAGAATTTGTATGTAACAGGAAAACACACCGATTATTCTAGCTACATGCATTTCTATCAGCGCGCCACGGTCTGAAATGAACGTGTAGGTTATCATCTGGTCCCAAATCAGTCCCTCCCCCTTGGCCCTTACTCTTTAATGCAATAAGGCGTTGGTAAGCAAAATGGTGGACGCTCCAACACTGCTTATGCTATCCAGACCCTTTTAGATCTTCATGCAATGAAGGGTTATAGGCTAAGGCGAATGTGTAGGGAGTGAAGTCGAACCGGCTGTCCCAACTCCATAAACATTGCTCTCAGCCCAACCCCTGTCTCTTTCCCTTCACAGTTTCTATGGTTACACCCAGCAAAACTATGGGGACAACATTGCTGCTGCTTATTGCATCCTTAGCCTGAAGGGAGGATTCAGGTAACTGTTACGCCATCTTGGGCTGCCCATAACCGCCTGTGCATGCACCCTTTTTGACGTGTTGGGGAATATTGATGCGCTTTCAGTGGTTTTTTTGTCATGCATTTGGATGTTTTTTTGGTCATATTTGCTGATCACTGTGTCATTCACTTGTTAGTGATGACTAGCCTTTTGACCCTCCAGGTTTGCAGGGCAGTCAGAGTGGTTCCGATCAGACAGAAGAGGGAAGTTCAATTGGGACTTCATGAACCACCGGGACACCTCCATAGAGGAAGTGGATGTCAGCAACACACTCATTAACTACACGGGCCTGGAAAACCTGGGTACATACCACTTTATTCATGTCCGGGGGGTGGGGATTTATATTCATTTCACATTGCAAGATCAATAAGCAAGTTACCCTTCCTAAATATTAATGGATAACTTAGCATTGTGGTTGATATGTATTTTTATGTATGTACTCTATGCCAGTGGTTTTCAACCTGTTTTCCACAGGGTTTAAAAAAATAAAAAAATTCAACAATCAATAACAGTTGGCACTATTAATGGTATTATATGCAATTTTACATTATTTTTCACAATGCATATTGTTTATACAAATAATAATAGGCCTTTAATCTGTTAGTCACTGATCAAATGTACTCTAAATTTGACTGCCAGGATTTTGTTGAAAAGTTTTGCGACTCTGCGGATGGTGTTCCTCAAACTTTCGGCAGTGATTTGGTGGTCTCCGAAACGGAAAAGGTTGGGAATCACTGCTCAAGGCTGTAAAATGTAACTCCTTTTTCTCTTCTCTTTCTCAGTGAAACAGAGGGGGTTGCGTACTCTCTCTGTGAGTGGCTGCGCTGAGGTGGATGACTGGTTCCTGTCCCGCCTCCATATCTTCCAGGACACCCTGGAGGAGCTTGACATTTCGAACTGTCCCCGAATCTCTGTGGGGGGCCTGGCCGCACTGCAGAAGCTGAGGTACACTGACCAACACGGAAGGAAATGACAAAGACCGAGGCGTTATATCAATTAGTACGTGAGGAACCGAGAAAAGACTATCTCCTTGCTTCGTCCTTAAAATGTATTGGAGGGAAAAAATCCAATGTCCCTCCTTTTGGACCTTCTCCTCTAATGCGTTTTGAGAAGAAGGTGAGGAGAGCGGACACAAGGAATCATGGGGAAATTATTTGAGAAAGAGACAGCATCACTAAAATGTCCATGCATTTCCTCATGGCACTTGCCTTAGATATATTTGCATATGTGTGTATATATAGGGGTCAATGGACTCCATAACTTCACAAATTGATACAAACATCCCTTCTCTTCCTCTTGTGTGTCAGGGGTCTGCGACGGCTGAACGTGTCCTCCCTCCCCAAGCTCCAGAACCCTGGGCTGGTCGCCATCCTGCTGGAGGAGATGCTTCCTCATTGCCATGTTACTGCTGTCGGGTACGACCACAGCCTGATCTACAGCCACACACAGACAGACGGCTAGACGCCCAGACACAGATAAAGGCCCAGGCTGACGCTGGACGTCAAAATCTGACTAGAGAAGTGGAGAGACACAATCAAAGTTGGGCATGGTGACAAATGCTCTTATTCGCTCTCTTTTTGTTTCTTTAACTAACAGTCACACAGACAGACAGGCAGGGAGGGATGCCCATTTAGTGTGTGATGTAGAGCCTCACTGATTTAAAAAATGATAAATTATCAGACAAGTGCTTTACTTACTTGTAGAGCAACATTGTCGTCCTTAAGCTATCAAAATTATCAGTCTAAAAAAAATTCCCTCAAAATATGTATATATGATGATGGTATGGATTATTATTATTATGTGTTGTATTGGTGATTTAAATAAAATATTTGTAAAGTATGCCTCCTGTTGTACATCTGGATCAATACAGACATTTATGAAGCAGACACAGAAAACCAAAATAGACAAGTCATGGTTAGCGTTTTAAAACTGGTGTGAATCTTATTAACTGTGAGGGATGTAAATCCCATAATCCTTTGTGAGATTGAGGAGAGGAGACCTTAAAGCTGCCGTTGAATAGAAGGAATAACGATTCAAGAGGAAAACGGAGAGATTAACATATTTTGAAGACTGAAGTAATGATGTATTAACTACCTTATACTGTTGCAATCATACTGTTCAAAACATTGCTGCCATGACCTCATGCTTAAACTACTTCTGCAGGTACATAACACTATATTGAGTCATAATAATCTACACAGATTATTTTGTTCTTTGCTGCTATCACCACTCAAGATTTACCTATTTTTACATCAGAAACACCCTGAGTCCTTCTTTGCCCTGGCCAGGGAGCTGTACCCAGGACAGTTTAAGGTAGAATCAAGCCTATTTTCTGGCTTTTTCTTAACTTAATTTCCTGAATTGTGCAGTTGGTGCCTGTGTATTTTTAGGTATCTCTAACAGCAGTGTTGTTGTATGTTAAGCCCACAGCATGTCACTACTTCATCAAGTTGCTGAAGGTCAAGGGGCTACTCAAATGCTGCTACTCACAGGTTCGGGATTCTTTCATATCCTTTGTTCTGTGTCTGAGTTAGTCACCCACAGCCTGTATTGAATTGTTACCGGGGTCATCCATTTCGGTTTGTGCAGAATATTCACACCCTGGAAAGTGTAGCAGCAGGACTGGAGGGAGAGGACCTGATTGAAACCCACGGCACCTTCTACACCTCACCGTCAGATTTATGTGCTGGAAAGAGTAGGACTTGGACTGGATGAAAGGTTAGTGAATGTGGTACGGTAATATCTAACTGTGATGGTTTAACAAAACGCTGTTATACCACCTAGGCAGACACTCATTTACATGGATATGCTAATTAAGTTGTAATTTAAAAGGAATATGGGTGCTATTAAAATAATTGTTGAATTATGCTATTTTACCTCTGACCTGCAGAGAAAATATTCTCTGATGACATCCCCAAATGTGACAAGTGCAGTAATCTGGTTAAAGGGAAAAGGGGATACCTAGTCAGTTGTACAACTGAATGCATTCAACTGAAATGGGTCTTCCGCATTTAACCCAACCCCTCTGAATCAGAGAGGTGCGGGGGGCTGCCATAATCGACATCCACGTCTTCGGTGTCCGGGGAACAGTAGGTTAACTGCCTTGCTCGGGAGCAGAACGACATATTTTTACCTTGTCAGCTCAAGGATTCGATCCAGCAACCTTTCGGTTACTGGGCCAACCGCTAGGCTACCTGCCGCCCCAAACCATGTGAGTGCCTGCCTTATCATTTCTTTTCACTTCTTATCCATCCTTACTTGAATATGCTCTCTCCATTTTTCAGTTCCTCATAGTTCAAAGTTCTTACGGACCTGTTTATTAAACGTTCTTTGTAAAATACTTGATTTCTCCTTGTTCTCCATTTTCAGATATTGTTTTCTTTGGTGAGAATCTACCAAAGAGGTTCTTCACCTCAATGGCCATGGTGAGTGTGGTTTGGGTGGTGACCTGATAGACTACATTGAGTTTGTGTGTCTTTTCCATGTATGTTCCATGCATTCCACAAATGCAGATTTGTGTGTGTACAACCATAATAAAGTGATGAGCCATAATGAAAGGCACAGTACTCAGTACTGATTTCCTGTTTCTTTTCCTCCAGGACTTTCCTCGCTGTGATTTGCTGATTATAATGGGTACCTCCCTGCAGGTTCAGCTCTATGCTGCTCTTGTTGGCAGGTGAGTCTTTCAGGAGACTCTTTTCACAGGATCATGATTATAATGTTATCTGATACACTACTATTGGTATAGTATTGCATTTCAACATGTGTCCTCTTCATCCATGGATTCTAGCATCAACAAGCTCATAAATGGTGTGTGATGAAATATGTGTTTGCACTGTTTCAAACAGCTCCCCCAGACTGCTCATTAACCTGGAGCAAGCAGGCAGTGTGAGTCCTCTGGCCTGTCCCTGTTTGTCTGGATTTGCGTGAGACTTTCCTTCCTCTATCCACCTCTGTATTTTAACTTGTATATCTTTCTGTCTGTGTCTCCCTGTAGGCAGATCCTGTATTAGGGATGATAGGCATTGTCGGAGGGATGGACTTTGACTCAGAGAAAGCATACAGGTGAGAAGCTATCGCTTTCAATTGAACTATGATGATAATGGTTAAAATGGTGTTGGAAGTGTTGCTGATGAATATTCATTAGTTATGATTTGTCAAAACCAAGGAGGAACAGGCCAATCAGAGCTCTGGGGCTGCTGGGAAGGCTAAGGTAGAATAACCAATGAGAGACCGGCCGGCTCCAACCCATCACTAGGCTTCAGTCTGGAAGCAGATTTGCATACAGTAACCAGGACTGTGCTCTACTGTCTGGTTTTGGAGTTTCTCATTTAGTTTGCACTCTACTAACTTCTCTCTCCTCTCCAACCTCTGTTTGATGTAAACCCACCTCCTGACTCCTACTGTGTGTATTGGTCTGTCTTTTGACAGTTCCCACAGATGGAGTTTATAGCAATACACACTAAAACAAGCATACTTTTCCTTCTGAGGGAGAGACCTACAGACACTGAGCTGTCAGCATGCCAACTAGCTCTGTTGAGTCAGTTGATTCATTTAGACGGAAGTGACAAAGTATAGAAGACATGGCAGGGTAACAAAGATGATGAATATCTGATTCATCCACTGATGCAGTGACACAACTACTGTAAATAGAATGAAAAAATATATAATATAGCATTTTATGATCAATTACTATTTACAATCAATTATAATTATGCATTTGTTTTTCATGGCATTGCTTTCTGTTCTTATTGTTTATATCAATTGTTTTAATATAATTATTTTTAATCTATTAAGCGTACCTGTGGCATTTGGTTTCTCTACTTCCTGTGGATGTTGGCGTTGGACGTTTCTATTTCAGCACGAATGATGCAGCAGAAAGTTACCACAGTGGTGTGATATGTCGCAATAAGTCTCTGGTGTTGACCAAATGCAACTCCATGCTTTCTAGAAGATTGTGTGTGATACAACGAGTAAAAACACAAAATAACGTGGCAAGGTCTCCCACTGAAGTTGGTCTTTTTCATGCACACACACTACATTAAGCATTGAGCTCATACCCAGCTGGTACAACTGATGTTGATTGGTACAACTGATGTTGTCTGTGTTGGGTGCATGTGTTGTTTAATTCTATGTTGAATGTATTGTAACTGTGAGTTGAACAGAAAATACTATTGCACATTTACAGTCCACTTAGAATCCCACCTTTTATTGTCATGCAGCTTTTAACTGAATCCATTGTGTCTGTGTTTCCAGCTCTATAAAGTGCAACATTCAGATGTGTCTCTGGGTAAAAGAGAGCGAGATGAGCATTATTCAGGTCTTGAGAGTAAAGGCTAAGCAGACTCATTTCTTTATGTTAGATGTGTTAGCAACGTTAACCACATGAAGGGGGTGGGAGATGAAGGAGGAGGAGAGAATGAGAAAAAGAAAAATAGAGAACTTGTGGGCAAGTGGAAGTGCAACATCAAATGTCAAGGTGTGTGGTAGAGGCAGGTGAATCATCGACACAAAATATACTTCTGACGGAACAGAGAAAGACTGTTGCTGAGGTACGAAATCTGCAGTAGACAAATGTTTTACGCTGTTATTTTTCACCGATAAGACAAATTGTAGAGCAACATAGTTAGAATGTCAGAGGACAGGTCTGTAGGCACAAGGTTACAACATGAAGAGATCTGTGGAGTTTGTTAGGCTGGCAACATGAAGAGATCTGTGGAGTTTGTTAGGCTGACAACATGAAGAGATCTGTGGAGTTTGTTGTGCTGACGTGGAGATACATAAAGTCACAGCTACTTTGACAAGCAGCCCTAGGGGCCGTTAGCAGTAAGTAACCCTTTTTAATACATCTATCATCTCAAATCAGCCGTAAAGGTTAGTTCACCAACTTTTGGGTAAACTATCCCTTCAAATGTTAGTTGAGGAAGGATATAATCACTATTTTATTCCAGAATAACTTTTTCAAATAGTTTAATGTTCTTTGTTTCATATATTTCATGTTGATATATTGGATTTCATCTTAATCCATATGCAGTTGGCATACACTAAACATTTTGCACAACTATGTTTCTGTGGTGTCCTCTCTAGTCTGGGATGATGAGGGTGTTCGGTAGATCAGGATAAGAAGAATGACTCACAGGTGAGGATCTTTTCTCCACACCATGGATCGTTATTAGAGACCCACTGGGGTTATAGATCTATTTTATATGAGCTCTCTGGTGGTTTCCAGGACACAGATTAAGCATCGTCCTGGACTAACAGGCATTTAAAATGTAACATGCTTTTTAGTCTGGGACTAGACTTAATATGTGTCCGGGAAATCGCCCCTGTATGCTGTAACAGCATATTATGAAAGCCTCAAACTACCCTTTGTGTCAATATCTCTAGAGGTGTGAGTGGCACGGTGAGGACAGAGAATGAGGTTACTGATAGAGTTTCGAGGAGGCCCCTGACTCTGCTGGACAGGTTGCGACTGTCAGGACACCTGGGCCACTGGATAGAGACGAGGCCCATGCTGCCCTCTGGGCCGGCCTGCTAGGGTGAGTTCCCCCCGACTAACCTTCGTCTTTACACAGATCACTGTGCCCATCAGTCACTGTCTGTCCCAAATGACACCCTATTACCTTTTATAGTGCATTACTTTTCACCAGGGCCCATAGGCTCTACTACCCATAGGGCTCTGGTCAAAAGTAGTGCACTATGTAGGGAAAAGGGTGTCATTTAGACAGACACACTGTGTAGTTCCATGACACTATCTACTGTCTGACCTCATTGTTGACCTCTCTGTATCCAGGTCCTTAGTCCTAGCCTCCAGGTCACCTTGGTACATTAGGTTAGCATTTGGACAGGCTGCGATTTACAGATGATTTTGGAAGCAGACACTTACAGTATGTCGAGTTACTTTTGTAGTTCCCTTTTCTTTGCATGAAAGGAAATGAATGCAGAAGTGCTGCGTGTGAGAGAGTAAGAGAGGAGAGATACAGATGGACTGAAAGAAAGAGGAGCGGACTGAGTAGTGGCGTAGAAGTTGATCGATGCGGAACACATATTTGTGTTGCTAAAGAACCCCAGCTATCTTAAGGACCGTGTTTTAACAAGATCAGCCACTGAGACAAGTGAGTACGGTGAGACAATGGTGATCCAGTATCTGGATACAGCATCCTATTCCGCTGTAAGAACGACTGTATGTCAAGGTTGAATTGGTGGTATAAGCACTTTATATTTCAAAAAAGTATTTAGAACCCTTGACTTTTCTAAATGTTGTTGTGTTACAGCCTGCATTTAAAATGTATTCAATTTAGATTGTTTTTGTAGGCTGGCCTACACACAATAGCCCATAATGTCAAAGTGGAATTGTTTTTCGACATTTTACAAATGTATTAAAAATGAAACCCTGAAATGTCTTAAGTCAATAGGCATTCAACCACTTTGTTATGGCAGCCTAAATAAGTTCAGGAGTAAATATTTGCTTAACAAGCCACATAATAAGTTGCATGAATTCACTCTGTGTGCAATAATAGTGTTTAACATGATTTTGAATGACTGCTTCATCTCTGTACCACACATGTACAATTATCTGTAAGATCCCTCACGAGCAGTGAATTTCAAACACAGAAGGTTTTCCAATGCCTCGCAAAGAAGGGAACCTAGCTAAGCACAGGCAAAATCCTATAGGAAAACCTGGTTCAGTCTGCTTTCCACCAGGCACTGGGAGATTAATTTACCTTTCAGCAGGGCAATTGCCTAAAACACAAGGCCAAATATACACTGAGTTGCTTACCAAAAAGAAAGTAATTGTTCCTGAGTGGTCGAGTTACAGTTTTGACTTAATAAGTCTACTTGAAATCTATGGCAAGACCTGAACGTGGTTGTCTAGCAATGATCAACAACCAATTTGACAAAGCTTGAACAATTTTTAAAAGAATAAAGGGCAAATGTTGCACAATTCCAGTGTGGAAAGCTCTTAGAGACTTACCCAGAAAGACTAACAGTTGTATAAGCTGCCAAAGGTGCTTTTACAAAGTTTTGACTCAGGGGTGTGAATACTAATGTAAAATTAGATACTTCTATATTTTATTTTCAGTAAAGTTGCGAAATAATTTTGGACATTTTCACTTTGTCATTATGGCGTATTGTGTGTAGATGGGTGAAGGAAGAAAAACATGTAATCCATTTTGAATTCAGGCTGTAACACAACAGAATGTGGAATAAGTCAAGGGTAGAGATACTTTCTGAAGGCACTGCAAATGATGAAGTGAACAAAGGGAGTTAAATTCTCTTCCCCAAATTTAGTTGACGATATTAGAGAACTTGATATTTAAAATAGCTTGCCTTGCATCAAACTGCTGCTTCCTATAGTTTGTTCTTGACACAAAGTGAACATACCAATGTGTCACTCACTATCACAGTCAGGCATCTGAACACAATGTTCATTAAACCCACTTCTGTAGCCCTATTGCGCACTCACTTACAGTACCAGCAAAAGTTTGGCACACCTACTCATTCAAGGTTGTTTTTTATTTGTTACTAATTTTCTACATTGTAGAATAATAGTGAAGACATCAAAACTATGAAATAACACATATGGAATCATGTAGTAACCAAAAAGTGTTAAACAAATCAAAGTAAATTCTTATATTTGAGATTCTTCAAAGTAGCTACCCATTCTCTCAACCAGCTTCATGAGGGCAAGAACAGCTCAAATAAGCAAGAGCAAAGACAGTCTCACTCTCAAAAAGTCTTATTTTTTTCAATTCTGTCTGTCTCTCTCTTTTCGCTTCTCTCACTCATATCTCTCTCATGTTGCCAGTGTGTCTGTTCATCCCTCCGTGCTCTATAGTTTAACAGATCAGCTACAGTCCAGCAGTCTGTCCCAGCTGGGTCCAAGTCTGAATTCACCCTTGTCGTCTCCTCTTTCTCACCCACGCTCTTCTCCACTTATCATCTTCCTTTCACTCCTGCACAACTAATCCTTGTCATCCATCTTAGTCACTTCATATCAAACGTTTCGTCCTCTATCTGCTCCTTCTTCTTACTCTCCCTCCCTCTACCTGCTCTACTCTTCTTGACGGCTACCATCTCATCTTCTCTCATTCTGTTTGATCTCCTTCCTCCCTTTCTTTTGTGTATCTGTTTGTGTGTAGACTCCTGGCTGTGTCCCAACTCTGACCTCCAGCCTGATCACTTGACTCAGAGGGCTCCTGTACTGCCATGTGCACCATACAGGTAATATTCATAGCTGTATTCATAGCTTCATAACATGTCTATAAAGGTTGGGATCTACACTATATGGTCAAAAGTATGTGGACACCTGCTTGTCGAACATCTCATTCCAAAAATCATGGCTTTAAAATGGAGTTGGTCCCCCCTTGCTGCAATAACAGCTTCCATTCTTTCTGGAAGGCTTTCCACTAGATATTGGAACATTGCTGCGGGACTTGCTTCCATTCAGCCACAAGAGCATTAGTGAGGTCAGCACGATGTTGGGCGATTAGGCCTGGCTTGCAGTTGCCATTCCAATTAATCCTACAGGTGTCAATGGGGTTGAGGTCAGGGCTCTGTGCAGCAAGTCAAGTTATTCCACACCGATTTCGACAAACCAGTTCTGTATGGACTTCGCTTTGTTCAGTCATTGTCATGCTTGAACAGGAAAGGGCCTTCCCCAAACTGTTGCCTCAAAGTTGGAAGCACAGAATTGTCTAGAATGTCATTGTATACTGTAGCGTTAAGATTTCCCTTCACTGGAACTAAGGGGCCTAGACCGAACCATGAAAAACAGCCCAGACCATTATTCCTCCTACACCAAACTTTACAGTTGGCATTATGCATTCGGGCAGGTAGCGTTCTCCTGGTATCGCCAAACCCAGATTAGTTCGTCAGACTGCCAGATGGTGAAGCGTGATTCATCACTCCAGAATGCGTTTCCAGTGCTCCAGAGTCCAACGGCAGCAATCTTTACACCACTCCAGCCGACGCTTGGCATTGCGCATGGGGATCTAGGCTTGTGTGCGGCTGCTCGGCCATGGAAAACCATTTCATGAAGCTCCTGACGAACATTTCTTGTGCTGAAGATGCTTCCAGAGGCAGTTTAGAACTGAGTAGTAAGCTTGCAACGAGACAGACCATTTTACGCTCTTCAGCACTCGGCCGGTCTCGTTCTGTGAGCTTGTGTGGTCTACCACTTCACGGCTGAGCCGTTGTTGCTCCTAGACATTTCCACTTCACAAAACAGCACTTACAGTTGACCGGGCAGTTCCAGCAGGTCAGAATTTTACGAACTGAATTGTTGGAAAGGTGGCATCCTAAGACGGTACCACGTTTTTTAAAATGTATTTTATTTAACCTTTATTTAATTAGGCAAGTCAGTTAAGAACAAATTGTATTTACAATGATGGCCTAGAACAGTGGGTTAACTTGCCTTGTTCAGGGGCAGACAAACAGATTTTTTACTTGTCAGGCTCGCTGATTCAATCTAGCAACCTTTCGGTTACTGGCCCAATGCTCTAACACTAGGCTACCTGCTGTTGAAAGTCACTGAGCTCTTCAGTAAGGCCATTCTACTGCCAATGTTTGTCTTTGGAGATTGCATGGCTATGTGCTCGATTTTATGACACTGTCAGCAACGGTGTGGCTGAAATAGCCGAACTAATTTGAAGGAGTGTCCACATACTTTGGTATAATATAAGTGTATTTCACTGTTGTGCATCTGCTTAACAGCACATGTCGTTTGAGATCCCATTTCCACCGGATGTGTTGCCAGGTTGACATTGTTCACATTGAACAGGCAGAAAGTCTGCTCTGGGTTCCTGTTGCTTCTTGTAACAAATCCCACCAATGTCCTCTCAGCATTAAAAGATGATAGAGGTGTACCTTCAGTTAGACTGACTTCCTCTTCCATTCGAAGATTTACTTACATTTAATACTGTATTACCTTCTTCAAATCTATATAGGTTTTAAAGCCCAGTGTCAGTCAAAATATGTTTCTTGGGTTTGTAATACAAACTTGTACATATACCTAAAAGTGACAGCAGCGTCACTCTTAAAGTTCGAATGAAATTAAATTTCATAGCTAGGTTTCCAGTCCTTAGATAATAATATCTAAACACATTAAAGAAATAGGCATTTTCCCCACCATGGTTTGTTCCACCAACGGACGTTGTGAATGAAATCATGACGGAGTTTTCATGTACAGCAATAAGTTTCAATGTCTTCCATTCTAATTTCAACTCTACCTACAGTTTTGATCAAAAACTGTTGTGTTAAATAGCCAAGTGTGCCTTTAGGTGCCTTGGCCCGTGCGCAATATCCACAACTTCAACCAGGACACTAGTGCTAGCAACGTGATGAGATTATTATGGATAAGCGGTTATTATATCAATATGCGCATAAAGGTGTTTCACCGCGATTCTCCATTAAATCCATTAAGGACACAAATAAATTGTGCGATGATAGAAATTATCTTCTGCCATTGTAAAAGTGGTACCGAAACTCCTGTCTCTATCACAAGCGTCGTGATTTCTTATTAAGGTAGACTTTTACTCAATAAAAACTGTGAAGGAAACGTGGTTAGTGTATTTCCTGATAGTTGCTGGCTCCATACACAGGATGAAAGGGTGCATGGGTGGAGTTTTGGCTTGCCTGGTGACATCACCACGGCGGTATAAGGTTGTAATAGACCAATGACAAAGAAAGTTCTAAACCTCTCTGCCAATAACCTCTCTCCATTAGGCCCGTCCTCCGCGTTGGTGCCCTTCCCTCCCACTCAGACTCTCCCAGACAGTCCTAGTAAAATTCTTGATTAAGAAAGATAGAAAGATTATTTTGCTAAAAAGCTATTTTTGTTTATTTTGACCACTACAGTAAGGTATTTATTTCTTACCAGAAATTGATTTGATGTTTGAGATAAAAACAACCTTTAATACTGAAACCATATCAAGTTCAAATCATTCTCCTAATGATAATTTTACATTTCGGAAGATCCTCATGTTCCTCATGCCTTTTAAATACACAGTCAAGCTCCCTCTCAAGTGTGTCTTCTGTTTCAAGTAGCTGACAGCAGCCAATGGTGCTCTGTCCATCATCACCCCACTGTATCTCCATTGAGCATGGCGATGACTGGCTGACGCATCAACCAACCAGCCCACAGCGAGTTAATCGGCCAATCCAATTATAGGCGTGAGAGACGACTGAGTACGAGACCTTGGTCAGGGGCGCGGATCTTCTTACTAAAAGAGCTATCTATTGGAGAGGAGCCCTGCACTCTAGTCCTGATATCCATGGTAAAGTGATTTTGCTGGTAAAGGCCCAGTGTGGTAAAACATGATTTCTTTAGCGTTTTTATAATTATTCCTCAACTAATGAGGAGTTGGAATAATTATGTGAAAATTGGATAAAATGATGATAATGTCCTTTTAAATGTAGAGCCTGAAATTATTTGATATATAAAAATATATTTAAGACAACTGCATTTGGATCCTTAAAGGTGTTTATTATCCATGTCCGATTCTGTCTGGGGAAAATGTCCCGCATTAACATGAATCTCTCTGTAGCTTAATGAGACATCCTAGAGTCACTAGCCATTATGCCAAAACCAAAATAACAAGCGGACTTAATGATACAAGTGCTTCGGAAAAGTATTAGATCCTTGACTTGTTTTCCACATTTGTTTACGTTACAGCTTGTTCTAATAAATTGTATTAAATTGTTTATTATTTCCTACAATCAACACAATTACCATAATGAAAAGCAAAACACTTTTTTTTTTATTTTTTTAAGAAATAAAATGATATCAAATTTAACATAATATTCAGACTCTTTACTCAGTACTTTTTGTTGAAGCACTTTGCAGCGATTACAGCCTCGAGTCTCTTGGGTAGATGCTACAAGCTTGCGAACTCTTGATTTGGGGAGTTTCTCCCATTCTTTCTCTGCAGTCCTCGTCAAGCTCTGTCAAGTTGGATGGGGGCGTCGCGCACGCCATTTTTCCAGTCTCTCACAGAGATGTTGGTCGCGTTTAAGTCTGGCTTGGCTGCGGCCACTCAAGGACTCTAGAGACTGTCCAAAGCATCCTGCATTGTCTTGGTGTGTGCATAGGGGTTCTTGTCTGTTGGAAAGTGATTACCTTCACCCGTCTGAGGTCCTGAGTGCTCTGGAGCTAGGTTTTCATCAAGAGATTCTCTGTATTTGCTCTGTTCATTTTTGCTCAACTGACTGGTCTCTCCAGTCCTACCGCTGACAAATATTCCCCAGCACTGATGCTACCACCTACCATGCTTCCTGAAGGGATGTGTGCCCTTTCAGTGCACGGATGGCATTCAGGCCAAAGAGCTCAATCTTGGTATTCATCAGACCAAGAGAATTTTGTTTCTCATGTCTTGAGAGTTTTTTAGGTGCCTTTTTAGCAACTCCAAGCGCTGTATGTACTTTTTACTGATGGAATAGCTTCCATCTGGCCACTTTTACCATAAAGGCTAGATTGATGGAGTGCCGCAGAAGATGGAATAAACTCTTGAGCTCTGTCAGAGTGCATCGGGTTGTTGGTCACTCTCCTGACCAAGGGGGCAGTCTAGGAAGAGTTTGGTGGGTCAACGTCTTCATTTAAGTTGATTGGAGGCCACTGGTTCTTGGGGACCTTCAATGCTGCAGAATTTCTCTTTGGTACCCTTCCCCAGTTATTGTGCCTCGACACAATCCTGTCTCGGAGCTCTTAACGAAACAGTTCTTTGCTCTAACATGCACTGTCAACTGTGGGATCTTATATGGACAGGTGCGTGCCTTTCAAATCATGTCACAATTCATTAAATTTACAGAGTGAGTACTCTCAATCAAGTTGGTAGAAACATTCTAGGATGATAATGGAACAGGATGCCTTGAGCTCAAATTTCAAATATCATAGCAAAGGGTGTGAATACTCTATGTAATATATTTTTTTATATTCATAAACATTTGCAAAAAATTTCTAAAACCTGTTTTCCTTTCCTGTATTTTGGGCGTATGTGTGTAGAGTTGAGGAAAAATAATATTTTAATCAATTTTAGAATAAGGGCTAATTAACAAAATGTAGAAAAATTAAGGGGTCTGAATATTTCCGAATGCACTGTTATGTTTTTAGTCTTGTCCTACAGGTCTCCTGTGGTCCAGACTGCCCGTCTCCCCCACCCCTACAGGGGGGTGGTTCTGAGGAGGCCCAGTAGGGATGCTTCATTGAGTCACATCCACAGAAACAGGGAGCCAGGACCGCACTAAACCCTCAGGACCCTCAGACCCAAGCCCCTGCTCAGCCCTCGCCCTCAGTCGACTCTCAGAGGGTTCCTGGAGTTAGGGAAATGTGTATGGCTCTCCCAACCACCACCCCCCTCCCTCCTCCTTCTCCTCCTCCTGGAGCTAGACTCGCTGTCAATCACAGCCGTCGAGGAGGAACGGAGTCGGTCACCAGTTCCCCACTCCCCCCACCCTCGCATCGGTTGGCCTGACAAGGTGATGCACCGCCTCTCGGCTGTGGGCCTCGCCATTGGTGGCTGGGCGTTCACAGAAAAGCGCTGACCAAGCGCGGTGCAGGAGCTCAGCAAGCGGAGGGACGGAGTGTTTGCTGAGGCAGTGCTGGGATTCGTTGAGATGACCCTAGGGCTGGGTTTATCCCTGACATGACAGGTGCGGACCTGCTTCAGGAGGTGCGTACGGCTCTCACTGCCCTGAGAGAGACACTGCTGACTGTCCTGAGATACAGATCTTCATAGACAGTATGGCCGACAGCAACAGACTGGGAGCTGGTGAGTCCATGCATTGACAAATGAGTGTGTAGAAAACATAATATCACTACTATTATACAGAAAACTGCTTTAGTTTCACTATCCACCACAAAGCCAAGACGGATGAATACTCAGCTACATAATATTCCAGAATTGGTTTCTAACGCTCAGTCTCTCCTTATCATCCATTTCTTCCTTCTCTCTGTCCTCTATCTACATTAGATGCAATACTGGAGCTCTCCCTACACAAGGTGGCCCTAAAGCCTGTGAACGCCCACCTGTACACCTGCCTCCAGAGCTGTCGGGACCACGACGGTAGCCTGCAGAAGCTGAGGGAGAACCAGCGGCTCCTGGAGGGCCGGGGGTGGAGGAGCTGGAAGGGACGCCTGGGGCGGGGGTCCCTGACCCTGTCACCCTGGAGAAAATCCAGCAGAGGTGGTCAGCCATGCACCAGTCCTACTCCCCCAGCAGGAAGGTCCATATCCTGCTCAAGGTCTGCAAGACCATCTACCACAGCATGATGGCCAATGCCAACCCAGGTGGGTGGTGCAGGGTAGACCTCCTCAGCCTCGGTATGTGGAGTAAATGGGGTTGGTTAGGGTTAGTGTATGTCTCTCTCTTTCTTTAGGTATGGTGAAATTCACCATACACTCTATTAAGGATAATGTTTGGAGTTCTTTGACCTTTGACTCCTTCCTCCCCTCTGTCTCAGGTGTGGTGTATGGGGCTGATGACTTCCTGCCCTGTCTGACCTGGGTGCTTCTGCGTGGTGATGTGGTCACTCTGCAGCTGGACACTGACTACATGATGGAGCTACTGGACCCCACACAGCTGCAGGGAGAGGGTACAAATTATACAAACGTATCACGCAGACCCACAGAAACATGTACAGCACCTGTGAAAAGTTTGGACACACCTATTCATTCAAGGGTTTTTCTTTATTTTAACAATTTTCTACATTGTAGAATAATAGTGAAGACATCAAAACTATGGAATAAATAACACATATGGAATCATGTAGTAACCAAAAAAGTGTTAAACAAATCAAAATATATTTTAGATTTTATATTCTTCAAAGTAGCTACCCTTTGCCTTGATGACAGCTTTGCACACGCTTGGCATTCTCTCAACCAGCTTCACCTGGAATGCTTTTCCAAACGTCTTGAAGGAGTTCCCACATATGCTGAGCACTTGTTGGCAGCTTTTCCTTCCGTCTGTGGTCCAACTCATCCAAAACCATCTCAATTGGGTTGAGGTCGGGTGATTGCGTAGGCCAGGTCATCTGATGCAGCACTCCATCACTCTCCTTCTTGGTCAAATAGCCCTTACACAGCCTGGAGGTGTGTTGGACCATTGTCCTGTTGAAAAACAAATGATAGTCCCACTAAGCGCAAACCAGATGGGATGGCGTAACGCTGCAGAATGCTGTGTTAGCCATGCTGGTTAAGTGTGCCTTGAATTCTAAATAAATCACAGACAGTGTCACCAGCAATGCACCATCACACCTCCTCCTTCATGCTTCACGGTGGGAACTACGCATGCAGAGATCTTCCGGGTTGGAGCGAGCGGTCGCATTCGCACTTCGGTCCCCAGGTAGTATAACTTTTCATTACATTTCATTACATTTCATTATAGTACAACGGTTTGATTTGTCTAATCTTAGCAATTTCTTCTTAGCTAGCTACATAGCCGTCTTTGTATCAAAGATAATTGCGTAATTATCGTATTTCGTCGTCCTAACGTAGTCTACACTGCTATCTGCCCAGCAGCTAGCCAGCTAGCAAACGTCCACCGTCTACCGAATAGCAGCACTGTAGAAACTATTACACTCAACTGAACGACTTGATTAGTGTAGTGTTAGCTAGCTACATAGTTGTCTTTGCTGTCTTCGTATCCAAGATAATTGTGTAGTTTAGAGTGTGTAGTTTTAGAGTGATTATCTTAACACCCTCTCACCTTCCCCCCTACTCACAAGGCAGGCAATACGCTCGACCTCATCTTTACTAGATTGCTGTTCTTCCACTAACCTCATTGCAACTTCCCCTCCAAGTCTCCGACCACTACCTTGTATCCTTTTCCCTCTCGCTCTCATCCAACACTTCCCACACTGCCCCTACTCGGATGGTATCGCGCCGTCCCAACCTTCGCTCTCTCTCCCCCGCTACTCTCTCCTCTTCCATCCTATCATCTCTTCCTCTGCTCAAACCTTCTCCAACCTATCTCCTGATTCTGCCTCCTCAACCCTCCTCTCCTCCCTTTCTGCATCCTTTGACTCTCTATGTCCCCTATCCTCCAGGCCGGCTCGGTCCTCCCCTCCCGCTCCGTGGCTCGACGACTCATTGCGAGCTCACAGAACAGGGCTCCGGGCAGCCGAGCGGAAATGGAGGAAACTCGCCTCCCTGCGGACCTGGCATCCTTTCACTCCCTCCTCTCTACATTTTCCTCTTCTGTCTCTGCTGCTAAAGCCACTTTCTACCACTCTAAATTCCAAGCATCTGCCTCTAACCCTTGGAAGCTCTTTGCCACCTTCTCCTCCCTCCTGAATCCTCCTCCCCCCCCCTCCTCCCTCTCTGCAGATGACTTCGTCAACCTTTTGAAAAGAAGGTCGACGACATCCGATCCTCGTTTGCTAAGTCAAACGACACCGCTGGTTCTGCTCACACTGCCCTACCCTGTGCTCTGCCTCTTTCTCCCCTCTCTCTCCAGATGAAATCTCGCGTCTTGTGACGGCCGGCGCCCCAACAACCTGCCCGCTTGACCCTATCCCTCCTCTCTTCTCCAGACCATTTCCGGAGACCTTCTCCCTTACCTCACCTCGCTCATCAACTCATCCCTGACCGCTGGCTACGTCCCTTCCGTCTTCAAGAGAGCGAGAGTTGCACCCCTTCTGAAAAAACCTACACTCGATCCCTCCGATGTCAACAACTACAGACCAGTATCCCTTCTTTCTTTTCTCTCCAAAACTCTTGAACGTGCCGTCCTTGGCCAGCTCTCCGCTATCTCTCTCAGAATGACCTTCTTGATCCAAATCAGTCAGGTTTCAAGACTAGTCATTCAACTGAGACTGCTCTTCTCTGTATCACGGAGGCGCTCCGCACTGCTAAAGCTAACTCTCTCTCCTCTGCTTCCATCCTTCTAGACCTATCGGCTGCCTTCGATACTGTGAACCATCAGATCCTCCTCTCCACCCTCTCCGAGTTGGGCATCTCCGGCGCGGCCCACGCTTGGATTGCGTCCTACCTGACAGGTCGCTCCTACCAGGTGGCGTGGCGAGAATCTGTCTCCTCACCACGTGCTCTCACCACTGGTGTCCCCCAGGGCTCTGTTCTAGGCCCTCTCCTATTCTCGCTATACACCAAGTCACTTGGCTCTGTCATAACCTCACATGGTCTCTCCTATCATTGCTATGCAGACGACACACACATTAATCTTCTCCTTTCCCCCTTCTGATGACCAGGTGGCGAATCGCATCTCTGCATGTCTGCAGACATATCATGTGGATGACGGATCACCAACCTCAAGCTGAACCTCGGCAAGACGGAGCTGCTCTTCCTCCCGGGGAAGGACTGCCCGTTCCATGATCTCGCCATCACGGTTGACAACTCCATTGTGTCCTCCTCCAGAGCGCTAAGAACCTTGGCGTGATCCTGGACAACACCCTGTCGTTCTCAACTAACATCAAGGCGGTGGCCCGTTCCTGTAGGTTCATGCTCTACAACATCCGCAGAGTACGACCCTGCCTCACCACAGGAAGCGGCGCAGGTCCTAATCCAGGCACTTGTCATCTCCCGTCTGGATTACTGCAACTCGCTGTTGGCTGGGCTCCCTGCCTGTGCCATTAAACCCCTACAACTCATCCAGAACGCCGCAGCCCGTCTGGTGTTCAACCTTCCCAAGTTCTCTCACGTCACCCCGCTCCTCCGCTCTCTCCACTGGCTTCCAGTTGAAGCTCGCATCCGCTACAAGACCATGGTGCTTGCCTACGGAGCTGTGAGGGGAACGGCACCTCAGTACCTCCAGGCTCTGATCAGGCCCTACACCCAAACAAGGGCACTGCGTTCATCCACCTCTGGCCTGCTCGCCTCCCTACCACTGAGGAAGTACAGTTCCCGCTCAGCCCAGTCAAAACTGTTCGCTGCTCTGGCCCCCCAATGGTGAAACAAACTCCCTCACGACGCCAGGACAGCGGAGTCAATCACCACCTTCCGGAGACACCTGAAACCCCACCTCTTTAAGGATACCTAGGATAGATAAAGTAATCCTTCTCACCCCCCCCCCCCCCCTTAAAAGATTTAGATGCACTATTGTAAAGTGGCTGTCCACTGGATTG
>NC_036841.1:9036514-9116730 GCF_002910315.2 Salvelinus sp. IW2-2015 | reverse complement strand
ATTTACCGAGGTTAGCTAGCCAGCTATTTGTCGTCCTTAACGTAGGAGACACTGCTAGCTAGCCAACAGCTAGCCAACGTCTACCGAATAGAACTTCCGCACTCAACAACCCGGTCGCATTCCGCTTCGCTCCACAGGTAGTATCACATTTCATTTCATTTCATTACAGTACAACGGTTTGATTTGTTTGATCGTAGCTAGCTACATAGCTAGCTACATAGCCGTCTTTGTATCAAAGATAATTGTGTAGTCTAGAGCGATTTTCCAGGTTAGCTAGCCAGCTATTGTCGTCTTTTTAACGCAACGTAACGTAATCAACACTGCTATAGCTAGCCAGCTAGCCCCGAATAGCAGCACTGTAGAAACTATTACACTCAACGGAACGACTTGATTAGTGTAGTGTCAACAACGCAGCCACTGCCAGCTAGCCTACTTCAGCAGTACTGTATCATTTTAATCATTTTAGTCAATAAGATTCTTGCTACGTAAGCTTAACTTTCTGAACATTCGAGACGTGTAGTCCACTTGTCATTCCAATCTCCTTTGCATTAGCGTAGCCTCTTCTGTAGCCTGTCAACTATGTGTCTGTCTATCCCTGTTCTCTCCTCTCTGCACAGACCATACAAACGCTCCACACCGCGTGGCCGCGGCCACCCTAATCTGGTGGTCCAGCGCGCACGACCCACGTGGAGTTCCAGGTCTCCGGTAGCCTCTGGAACTGCCGATCTGCGGCCAACAAGGCAGAGTTCATCTCACCTATGCCTCCCTCCAGTCCCTCGACTTCTTGGCACTGACGGAAACATGGATCACCACAGATAACACTGCTACTCCTACTGCTCTCTCTTCGTCCGCCACGTGTTCTCGGCTCATAAGGTGAATGCACCAATTTGTAAGTCGCTCTGGATAAGAGCGTCTGCTAAATGACTTAAATGTAAATGTAAATGTAGATCATCAGTTCACCGACTCTGCATCTCACAAAGACACAGCGTTTAGAACCAAAAATCTCACATTTGGACTCATCAGACCTAAGGACAGATTTCTACCGGTCTAATGTCCATTGCTCGTGTTTCTTGGCCCAAGCCAGTCTCTTCTTATTGGTGACCTTTAGTAGTGGTTCCTTTGCAGCAATTCGACCATGACGGCCTGTTTCACGCAGTCACTTCTGAACAGTTGATGTTGAGTTGTGTCTGTTACTTGAACTCTGTGAAGCATTTAATTGGGCTGCAATTTCTGAGGCTAGTAACTCTAATGAACTTGTCCTCTGCAGCAGAGGTAACTCTGGGTCTTCCTTTCCTGTGGCGGTCCTCATGAGAGGCAGTTTCATCATAGAGCTTGATGGTTTTTGCGACTGCACTTGAAGAAACTTTGAAACTTCTTGACATTTTCCGGATTGACTGACCTTCATGTTTTAAAGTAATGACGGACTGTCATTTCTCTTAGCTTACTTGAGCTGTTCTGGACATAATATGGTCATGGTCTTTTACCAAATAGGGCCATCTTCTGTATACCACCCCTACCTTACAACCCCTACAACACAACTGATTGGCTCAAGCGCATTAAGAAGGTAATAAATTCCACAAATTAACTTTTAACAAGGCACACCTGTTAATTGAAATGCATTCCAGGTGACTACATCATGAAGCTGGTTGAGAGAATGCCAAGAGTATGCAAAGCTGTCATCAAAGCAAAGGGTGTCTACTTTGAAGAATCTCAATTATGAGATTTTATCACTTTTTTGTTTACTACATGATTCCATATGTGTTATTTCATAGTTTTGATGTCTTCACTATTATTCTATAATGTAGAAAATAGTAAAAAATAAAGAAAAGCCCTTGAATGACTAGGTGTGTCCAAACTTTTGACTGATACTGTATATGTACACGGACACTCACTGGAAATGAGCCCACCTTATACAGTAGTAACCCTCTTTCGATCTCTGTTTCCCTCTATCTACCTCTGTGTCTGTCTCTCTATTCTGCAGGAGGTTACTACTTGACGTCCCTGTACGCCTCTCTCTTCTACATCAGCAGCTTCCGCCCTCGTCTCGCCACGCGCCAGCTTACCACCGAGGCCCAGCCTCGTCTCACCACGCGCCAGCTTACCACCGAGGCCCAACAATCCCTGAGCCAATGGCATCGCAGGCGCACGGTGCACTGCAACCAATCACGACGCAGCACGAAGCGGAGGACCCTCCGGGGACCTGGGCATGGCGAGAAGGGCAAGGAAAACTCCAGTGACACAGAGCCGGAAACTGGCACAGTTTAACTGATGACCCACCGGCGCCCTCTAGTGTTGTGGCAAAGGCACTGCACATAATCTCAGAGGTTGTGGTAGCGGTGAGGGAGGAGGAGGGCAGCAGAGTGGAGGGTCAAGGACCCCCAGCTGCACAACTCCAGGCCTCACCTCGGAAGGGGAGACAGGACTCAGGTTAGTCTCCGCAGCGTCCATGAGGACCACAGATGCTAACCTCCACAGCGTGGCCTTCGCTCCAGATCAAAACTCCAAACCTACAACCTAATTTTGGCCAAAATTAACCAGATAGATTACTGCTGCCAAGGTTTCCTGTTTCCAAGCTATACAGAGGGTGCTCTAGCAAACAAACAGCAGAGACCTGAGGACACCATCCAACCTGGAACTGAGTGAGTAGTGTTTGGTCTGATGCTATTTTGAAAGCCAAGAATAAAAATACAGTACATTACAATTATATATTTTAATTTATGGAGACTGAATGCTGAGTTAAGGCTGCCAGCCTTCCTAGACAGACCAGATATAACTTCAATTAGCACTAAGGTGTGAAGTGAAAGGTGTTGAAGCCTTTGGGACCAACACGTGGCAGGAGTATTTGAAGCCCCATCCTGCTGTTCAGAGATCATCCACTGGGATTTTCTACAAGAAATCTGCCTCCAGAAATAAAAGTTTCTCCCAAGTGGTTGTGACATCTACTCCTGTTGCCTGCTGCACTGCTGCTTGGATTCCACCTGGCGATCTGTTCACCGTCTGCCCTGGTCTGTCTCCCCCTGACTGGTAGAGGTACCCCCACCACACTCACCCCTCTCTCCTGAGCTTTTGCTCGCCTCCAGCACTCACGCATTATTGGGGTGAGTGACTCTGAATTTACAATGGCTAGCCCCAAGTCGATATATATTTTATTATTTTCTTGTGCATTTTGCTATTTTGCTTTTTGACTCATGACTCCTGCATACTTTGTTGACTACAAACTTTCTTTACCCAACCGTGGGACAGACTATGTTTGTTCCCACACTCGGGACTCTGACTCTCTATTGGTTACACAGACTTTTGGCCTCCCATCCTATTCTAGCCACCTCTCGCCAGCTTTGTAATCATGTTACCTGATGAAATTGCTGTACAATATGATCTTGTTGCCATCTGATGCACATTCAGATGTCATTAATCACCACTGCAGAGCTCTCCCTGTACTAAGCCGTGCCTTGATTGTATTACTGCTGATGATATCTGGAAATGTGCATGTACACCCTGGCCCATCTACTGTTGCTAGCCCCAATTCTGACTTGTGCTCTGATATCTGCTTCACTGATTTCTGCTCTCGTAAAAGCCTGGGTTTTCTGCACGTTAACACTAGAAGCTTATTACCTAAAATGGATCAATTGAAAGTGTGGGTTCACAGCTCCAATCCAGATGTGTTGGTCATTACTGAGACGGGGTTAAGGAAGCGTGTTTTGAATACTGATGTTAACCTTTCTGGTTATAAGCTTTTTCGGCAAGACAGATCTTCCAAAGGTGGGGGAGTGGCAATATTTACCGAGAATCACATTCAGTGCTCGGTTGTCTCCACCAAGTCTGTCCCCAAACAATTTGATTTGCTGGTTTTAAGCATTAAACTTTCAAATAGCTCTTAGTTGACTGTTGCTGGATGCTATCGTCCTCCATCAGCACCGGCCTGTACCCTACCTGCCCTAAGCTCTCTCCTAGCCCTTTACACTAAGTCTGAATTTGTCCTGCTTTGTGACCTAAACGGGGACATGCTTAAACCACCTGACCAAGGACTCCCTAAATCCTTCTCAGATAATTACCAATCCCACAAGGTATGATTTCAAACACCCAGAAAAGGCTACTCTCCTCGATGTTATCTTCACAAATAATCCTGATAGGTATCAGTCTGGTGTTTTCTGTAAAGACCTTAGTGATCACTTTTACAGCCTGTGTTCGCATTGGCTGCTCAGTGAAACGACCTGTTCTGATTTGTCATAGACGTTTGCTAAAAAACTTTAATGAGCAAGCCTTCCTTCATGAACTGGCCTCTGTAAAATGGTATAGAATCAGCTCTGTCGAAGATGCTTGGACCTTCTTTTTTGATATTTCAGTGGTATTGTTAACAAACACGCCTCCGTAAAGAAAATGAGAATTAAAAACAGGTTCAGCCCCTGGTTCGGCTGTGATCTGGCAGAGTTACTCCACCTCAAGAATTGGCATTTGGCACACGCGTACTCAGGCTGACTGGCTGTCTTTCAGGAAAATGACAAATAAGTGCACTCAGGCTATCCGGAAGGCCAAAGTTAGTTACTTTAAGGAGCAGGTCTCTCTCTGTGGGTCTAACCCCAAGAAGTTCTGGAAAACTGTTAAAGACCTGGAGAATAAACCCTCCTCCTCACAGCTGCCCATGTCCCTTAATGTTGATGATGTGGTTGTTACTGACAAGAAGCACATGGCTGAGCTCTTTAATCACCACTTTATTAAGTCAGGATTCCTATTTGACTCAGTCATGCCGCCTTGCCCGTCCAACATTTCCTCATCTCCCACCCCTTCTAATGCGACTATCCCAGATGCTTCCCCCTCTTTTTCCCCTGCCACGCTACAAAGTTTCTCCCTGCAGGCAGTCGCTGAGTCCGAGGTGCTAAAAGGCGCTCCTTAAACTTGACCCCCAAAAAACATCTGGGACAGATGGTTTAGACCCTTTCTTCTTTAAGGTTGCTGACCCTATCATCGCCAAGCCTATCTCTGACCTTTTTAACCTGTCTCTCCTCTCTGGGGAGGTTCCCATTGCTTGGAAGGCAGCCACGGTTCGTCCTTTATTTAAAGGGGAGATCAAGCTGATCCTAACTGATCCAAAAGTGTCGGAAAAACTTGTCAATAGTCAACTGACTGGCTTTCTTGATGTCCATAGTATTCTCTCAGGTGTGCAATCTGGTTTCCGCTCAGGTTATGGATGTGTCACTGCAACCTTAAAGGTCCTCAATGATGTCACCATTGCCCTTGATTCTAAGCAATATTGTGCTGCTATTTTTATTGACTTGGCCAAAGCTTTTGAGAAGGTAGACCATTCCATTCTTGTGGGCCGGCTAAGGAGTATTGGTGTCTCTGAGGGGTCTTTGGCCTGGTTTGCTAACTACCTCTCTCAAAGAGTGCAGTGTATAAAGTCAGAAAATCTGTTGTCTCAGCCACTGCCTGTCACCAAGGGAGTACCCCAAGGCTCGATCCTAGGTCACACACTCTGCGCACACATCCCTGGGTCGCTCGTCTTTTCAGTTCGCTGCCGCTAGCGACTGGCACGAGCTGCAACAAACACTCAAACTGGACAGTTTTATCTCAATCTCGTCATTCAAAGATTCAATCATGGAAACTCTTACTGACAGTTGTGGCTGCTTTGTGTGATGTATTGTTGTCTCTACCTTCTTGCTCTTTGTGCTGTTGTCTGTGCCCAATAATGTTTGTACCATGTTTTGTGCTGCTACCATGTTCTTGTTATGTTGCTACCATGCTGTGTTGTCATGTGTTGCTGCCATGCTATGTTGTCTTAGGTCTCTCTTTATGTAGTGTTGTGTTGTCTCGCTTGTCGTGATGTGTATTTTGTCCTATATTTATATTGTATTTATTTGTTTTATTTTTAATCCCAGGCCCCCGTCCCCGCAGGAGGCCTTTTGGTAGGCCGTCATTGTAAATAAGAATTTGTTCTTAACTGACTTGCCTAGTTAAATAAAGGTTAAGAATTGGGGCAAAGCATGGAGGCTTTCAGCAGGCTGGAAATGTATTTTCAACACTATTGATGTATTTTCCATGTTGACCACTAAGTTGCAGTACCACACCACTTTTGTCCGTTTCCTCTGGGTTGCAATAGTCAAGCATAACAGTAGAGCTTATTAGTGCATAAGGAGTTTGAGAAAGGGAGAGAAATGTGTTGAGATGCCTGAATTAACAGCTATCAGGAAATAACTGTTGATCAGATTGTATTATGTTATGTGTAATATGTACTGTTTTAAACTTAATTTTGTCATTATTTTAATCAACATTATTTTTCATGCTTTAGGATGGTGAAATGTGAAATTATGTTGGCATACTATAAAAACACCATTCTAGACATCTGCACATTAGAATACTTTGATGCTAAAGAGTGAACAGTGGAGCAGACAGGTCCTTATTACCATACACAGACACATACTGTAATATATACAAGCCCATGTATTACCATACACAGACACATGGTACCTCTACCACACAGGCACATACTGTAATATATGACAAAGCCCATGTATTACCATACACAGACACATGGTTACCTCTTACCACACCAGCAGAACATCGGTACCTCTACCACACAGGCACATACTGTAATATATACAAGCCCATGTATTACCATACACAGACACATGGTACCTCTACCCACACAGGCACATACTGTAATATATAACAAGCCCATGTATTACCATACACGACACATGGTACCTCTACCACACAGGCACATACTGTAATATATACAAGCCCATGTATTACCATACACCGACACATGGTACCTCTACCACACAGGCACATACTGTAAATATACAAGCCCATGTATTACCATACACAGACACATGGTACCTTCTACCATACACAGACACATGGTACCTCTACTAGCCATGTACCACAGACCACATGGTACCTCTACCATACACAGACACATGGTACCTCTCTACCATACACAGACACATGGTAACTCTACCTCTACCATACACAGACACATGGTACCTCTACCATACACAGACACATGGTACCATGGTACCTTGTGGTCCCGTGTGGCTCAGTTGGTAGAGCATGGCGCTTGCAACGCCAGGGTGTGGGTTCATTCCCCACGGGGGGACCAGGATGAATATGTATGAACTTCCAATTTGGTAAGTCGCTCTGGATAAGGCGTCTGCTAAATGACTTAAATGTAAAATGTAAATGTACCTCTACCATACACAGACACATGGTACCTCTACCATACACAGACACATGGTACCTCTACCATACACAGACACATGGTACCTCTACCTCTACCATACACAGACACATGGTACATCTACCATACACAGACACATGGTACCTCTATCATACACAGACACATGGTACCTCTACCACACAGACACATGGTACCTCTACCACACAGACACATGGTACCTCTACCACATAGACACAGACGACACAAACAAGCCCCCGCGCCCACACACACACACACACGGGCATACTGTAATATATACATGCACATGCAATTACTTATACAGAATGCCTCGTATGCAAATGAACGCACACACACACGTGCCCTCCCATACATTCATACATATGAAACCGCCACATTCAGAATTTTAAATGAGCAACCTAATCAAATTTGCCTAATGAGACATCTGGCATTCTGCCTGCTTTTCGATCTTTTAACCAGGTCTAAGAAACATCTGGGCTCTTCATCAGCCCAGTCAAACCTGATGAGAGACTGATGGAGGAACAGTGGCTGAGACTTTACCTACTACACACACATACATACATGATCACGTGATATATTATGCATACATGGGACTATATTACACATTCAGTCCAGCCGTGAATTTGATATATGGCGGGGACGAGCACACAGATGGCAGACGCCTCAGGCTTTTAAAATTAGGACTTCGCTAGCTAGCTGCAGCTAAACATAGAGGCCGTCCTGATGCAGAGTGCGAGAAAGAGAGAGGGGAGAGGGAGAGAGAAAAAGATGGTCACACAAAGATACCCACTCGCACACATACTCACACACACAAAGTACGTACACATCCAAGCACAAGGCAACGCCAGAACAATAGACAGTCACACACACATTCTGGAAAAACATGAATATTCACACTAAACAGTATATCACAAACACTTGTTCCTCACACTAAATGTATACCAGTGTGCCTGGTGTGTGTTCTCCCCTCCCCCTTGATTGACAGGCATCTAACAAGCAGCTGTTCTAATGGGCCTGGCAGCCTCTCCTAATAGTGATAAATAGATGAGAGACATTTGTGAATCAGGACCAAACACTTTCAATCAATTATTCACGACATTACTCCAGTTTATGCATCATCAGGCTGCTACACATCCTGGCTGTTCCCAGGCTAGAAACTGTATTTGAACTCTGTGGTAAACGACAGTAGGAGCTACCAACTCTTGTTTTCCCCTCTCTGGCTGACAGATAAAATGGTTACTTTCTACATCGTCCTGCATGATTTTTAATGAAGGCTTGTGAAAGCGAGCAGAGCATCGACGTTGGATCCTGACCTGTCTGCTCTGACTATGGTCGTTCCATTTGGGACAGCACGTCACCGAGCTGTTCTGTCTGTCACTGTCTCTCTGGCCTCCACTCTTATTTTGTTTGTCCCTTTTGTCCTATTCTGCTCTTTCACTCGTTGTCACAAACCGCTTCCCCCTGTTGAGGCTTTGTAGTCGGACACTTTTCCTCTAGCTTTCTCTCACTCTTTCTTTCTCTCCCTCTCCTCCCCCCTGTGTGCAGCTCTCTCCCCCTTGTCTGAACTCTGACAGGTGTGTAATTGAATGATTAATGACCACCAGAGGCCCTCCTCCGCACACACACACACAAACACACTTGCGCGCGCACACACATTCAGCATTCCGCATTCCGCTTAAAAACAAACCACACACACAGACATCTAAACAAAATGGAGATTTTTCCTCTTTTCGTGCACCTTTTCATTCATTCAGACCTATTAGCTATAGCATTGATACATATACAGTATGCATATTTTTATTTAAACACACTCAAATACAGAGTTGCTCATATAGGAAGCAATATTGTTTAGCCATTGTATTTCTGTAACACAAATAATCTGTAACACATGTCTGCCAAAATCCTGCTGGGATTCATTATATTTGTACAATGTTCTCACAAATATTGAATACATCTGGTTTACATTAAGGTTAAGTTACTGTTATATTTACAATATAAATATATATTTTTTAAAGCTGTATTCCCCCAAAATGTGTGTTTATAATATTTTCTCCTGCTCTAGCCTTCCAGTTCCTCCAGTTTTGGGTTATTTCATTATTAAGATAGACTTAGTTGCCATAATGACTTCACACTATATGCTTCCCTCACTGAGCTCTGTGGCTGTGCACACTGTTCTCTCTCCCTTCTCTTTCCCAGTATTGGCACATTTATGCAATGCAATTTCCACTAGCTAATGGATTTTGTGTTTGTGTGAGGCTACGGACTCTAGCTATCAAAAGCAATCATAAAGTGAAAACAGTATGAATAGCATCTCACTCCTGCTGTCTGTCTGTTTGTTGTTGGCTCAGATCTCCTTCAGACTATCATACAGTCACTTATGTTCTCTATGGGACTATGGTGTTTAAATAATAATTGTAAGTGCTTTTCCAGCTCCAAAGTCACTTGACCTAGTCAAGATAATAAGCAAGAGGAACACGTTCGTAAATGAACTCATACATATGTTCAGGAAGCTCGATGTAAACAATGGACCTGCAGTGCAACACATTTTGAACCAACTGTGTGTGTCCACGGATTGGGGACAAAATTTATAGCTGGGACACGACTAGCATGGCATGGGTTACACACAAAAAAAGAGAGAGTGACAAGATGGACAAGGCATATGAGTGTGTGGACAGGAAAATATGTGGTGGGACTTGGAGTCAGCCCTGAGGGTCATAAAGCCAGGCCATTTCCTGTTGACCCTTGTATGAACTCTGACCCCTGCTGCAGGCTGCATCTATCACAGGACAGGGGTGAGGTGGGGATTGAATGGATGGCCGGGTGGAGGAGGAGGGTTTAGGCCAGGCCAAATGCTGTTTGAATTGTGTTTGACATTTAATGAGTAATCACTTTGGCTTGGATTTGAACCTTGTTGCACATGGCCCTGCAGATGGGAGGAGGTATAAAGTGAATGAGGAAGGAATGTGGAAAGACAGAGTGAAAATGAGGAGTAAAAAATTAACAAAGAGCTAAACTAAGGGAGAGAGGTCAGGGAAGATGCTAGGCTAGAAAAATAAGAAAAGAAGGGGGTACAAAACTGCAGCATACATCAATTGAAAATGAGTCAATTAGCATATAGTAACGACATGTGATTGCACCAGGAAGAAAATATTAATATTTTCAAGATTACCTAATACTGATTTGTGTATTTCATTACCGTGTTGACACTTTTTACATCTGACAGCGAATAATTGGAGGGCAAACTCAAAGAAAAAGTCATTCACACACTTTTACAAAAGAAAGGTTTTAATACTATAAGCAAAATCATAACTGTAACATCGTTATCATCAATTATTGTCATCAACATTTGGAAATAAATTATTTTATCAGAGACCCATAAGGGCCTGAGGAAGATGCAGCATGTGTAAAGTCCTTTGGCTGTCCTCCTCAAACACAACGGCAGACAACATGGACCGTGAAATGGTATGACAGGATCGTGTGTGTGTTCACTGTTTGGCTTATGATGTGGATCCCACAGTAAACCCTACTATTCATGTCTGACAGGATCTTAAGGAGGTAAGTGATCAACTCATTCCAACGTATTTAAACAACCAAGGTACGTCCTTGAACAAATTGAGAGAGACAAATTGAGCTCATTCATAGTGTACAAGAATCATGCAGAGTGATGCCCTGGAAGATCACTGTTCACAGGACTTTTGTCAGGTCCCACCTTCTGACACATATAAATACAAAAATAGATCTAAAAAAAGACAAATGAAATACGGTGGGTGTGTGTGACAGTTGTCGGTGTGGGAGACTGGGTGTGGCCTGGGGCGTGGAGGAGAGAGGTTAGAGTGTATCGCTGGCGTTCTGTCCAATCACAACGCTTCAAGCCTGGGCTGTGTGAGGTCATAAGAGTTACGGAGGTTAAGGTGACCCAGGCAGATCGGGAGCTGTGTGTCTGACCTGTGTCTTTCCGTCTTTCCGTTTGGTTGGCCAGTAGGCCAGGTGGGAGAGAGAGGCGAGTTGGCTGGTCAGTGGTCCGTGTGGGGTGTTCCTCTATGCTCCTAGAGGGGGCGCTATCTTGGGAGTCAGACAGCTCACTGTCACCACAGAGTATGTAGAGAGGGAAGGGGCTGAGGCGCTCGCCTCTTCCACTCTGAAGTGGGTTTGGCTCACACTCAAGGGCTCAGCGTGGTGTGTGTCTTTGTCTACGTCTGAGATGGAATATAAGTATGTTATTGATGGTATAAGAGGGGCAGCGGTGGTATGTTAAGGAAGTGTATGCATGTTGACAGCAATGGCCTTGAGTGGGTTGAGTGACTGTGGAAGTTAGTGTCTTACGGCGGGAATGTAAACATTTGGCTGCGCCATGCTGTCGTAGTTAGCGTGTGGCGGGTGGTGAGCCCCCATCTCCCCCAGGATGGCCCCTCTCTCCCTCTCCTTCACACCCTTCCTTCTCAGTTAGTGGGCGTGTATGTCCAGGCCCTGGCCTATGAGGGGATCGCGGGGTGGGGGTGGGGCGGTGCAGCAGCATGGCGGGGTGGGGGCCGGGTAGGGGTGCAGGACGGGCCGGCGTGGGGTAGCCAGACTGGGACAGCAGGCCCCGGGGTACTCTCTGGGAAGAGACGGCATCCCCTGAAGACCTGTGGAGGGGAGAGAGTGAGAGAGAGAGACAGAGCGAGAGAGAGAGGAATTTATATTAGGAGGTACTGTACAACAACATACCACCGAACGTGCCACCAAATGATTGGTAAAAACACTAGGGTCATGTTCAGTCTGGCACACCATAGCAAAACCTTTTCAAATGGAAAAGAGCATTTCTTATTGGAGTTCTGGTAGTGCCTCCCTGCTTCAGTCCGTTTTCTTCTCTTTGTTGCCTAATGAACATGACCCAGTCGTCCTTATCTCTGTCTTCTACCTGCTGCCCTGAGACCCAGGTGGGCTTGGCCGTCCAGTCCGTAGCCCCCGTGCTGCTCCCTCTGGGCTGTAAGGACCACCTTGACCTGGTCAACCAACACACAACCCACATTATTCACCTAACCTGAATGTCCATATCGATCAGCTACACACATATGCATTCAAAATACACACCTATAGCATCAGTACAACCTAGGATTTATAATACGTCAGTAACAATACATTAGTGGTAATTATTACCTGAGCGATTTGACTGGTCAATCATGGGCTGTACTATTCTCCGTCTTGCATTGATAAACCTGGAGAGGAAGGAGGGGATATGAAAAAGAGGGAGAATAGGAGCAGAGAACACAAAGAGGAGGAGAACTGAATGGAAGGAGAGTCAGTTAATGGAGAAAAGGGCTAACTCTGGGAATATTAACCTTTCACTTTTACAACCACTTAACCCCTTCATGGTTCACCGTCAATCCACATTAGGACAGAGGGAGTATGGATCTCTGGGTGATAATGGATTGTCAGTATTGATGGGTCAGCGGAGGTCATGCTAAGGTCCGGGCGACAAGGGGCACAGTACAGTAGTAAAACACAGAGCTGATCATTGGTTATTGATCAAGGGGTACTGACCAGTTGTTGACCTGCAGAATGGTCAGGCCTGTGTCCTGTGCCAGCTGCTTCTTCTGCTCCTCTGAGGGGTATGGGTGCTGGGAAGGGACATTCAGAAAAAGGGCGTTATGTATTTGCCAAACTGGTTGAGATTCAGCAGAGCATGTCTAGCCTTTGCTTTTGGCATAGATTATCATTGCATAAAATCATAAAATGTTTAATTTGGCTCACACATACACCACACATACACCACACATACACCACACATACCACCACACATACACCACACACACACCACACATACACCACACACAAATGGCTCCACAAGATATCTATGTAGAATTAAAAACCCAAAGCATGTCAATAAGGGAGTTCTTCAACCATTAGATGAATACTAATGACTGACATTACATCTGAATTAATCTCTCTCTCTCTCTCTCACTCTCACTCACTCACACTCACACAGAGTCATAATTAAATGAGAATGACTTCAGAGTTTTTCCAATATAACTGCTAATTATCAGAATGACTTCAATTCACCATAAATTGTTCTCTCTCTGTTCAGAACTATTCAATATTGAACCTCTATTCACACATTATCTCTGTCATTTCATTCCATTTTCAACTTATTTTTTTGCATTATGTGAACGATATCCCCTTCCTCCTCTCCCTCGTTCCTCTCCTCTCGGCTCCCCTCTGCTTTTCTCTGCTTCTATCTGTCATTCTTCTCTCACTATTATTTCTACTGTCTCTCTTTTCTCACCGATAAATGCTGGAAGAGCCATGCCCTCATGATGTTGGTTGCCAGTTTGGGGAAAATGCCCCTCTTCTTGTTGTTCCTTCTGTCTCGGTCCGTATCGTCCTCCTCTCCCGTACTGGGGGAGGCCACGCCCCCATCCAAACCATCCCCTGCCAGAGGACAATAGAGATATGGCATTAGCACAGTACGGTGTGGTGTGTGTGTGTGTGTGTTGTGGTGTGTGTGTGTGTGTGTGTGTGTGTTGTGTGTGTGTGCTGTGCGTGCGTGCGTGCGTGCGTGCGTGCGTGCGTGCGTTGCGTGCGTGCGTGCGTGCGTGCGTGCGTGCGTGCGTGCGCGTGCGTGCGTGCGTGCGTGCGTGCGTGCGTTGCGTGCGTGCGTGCGGCGTGCGTGCGTGCGTGCGTGCGTGCGTCGTGCGTGCGTGCGTGCGTGCGTGTGCGTTAACATGTCCAATTGATGTCAGGTTTATTTGTGTATGTCGATTATGTTGTTAGCATGAGTGTTTGAAAAGACAAGTGTGTGTTTGTGCAGGCGTGTGTATGAGTTAGTGTGTTAGAGGTACCCGTATCGCTGCAGTTGTCTGTGCTGTGTGAAGGCAGGCCACACGACATGCCAGGGGTCCCTAGCGGAGTGGACGCACAGTCATCTGGATCCCGCAACCACGACTGATTCTACAGAGAGCGCGGGAAGGACAGAGAGAGAAACATATTGAGATGAACAGGAAAATGAAGACGGTCCGCACTCAGTATTTGTAGTCAAAGAAAGCAACATTTATTCCCTCTTTACGGACAGGTGTTTTGCCTGACAGGGCTTCATCAGTGTCTTTTTCAGAGACATATTGAGAGAGAGATATAGTGTGAAATCTGCTAGCCAATCGTCATTCAAGTGTCACCTACCTGCTCTGACAGACTAGTGCAGGAGCCAGTGAAATCCTCCACGTCAGACTTGGACCCGCCCTCCCTGTCATCCAGAATCAGGTCTGTGGGCATCTTGCCTTTCAGGCAGGTGATGTAGCGATTGCAGAAGTTATCACACAGGTCATGAACCTGGAGAATAGAAGACGAGGAAGAGGGAGAAGAGGTGGTGTCAGGAAATAGTATAGTACTGTGTGGTTTAGGTGTGTGACGGCTGATCATATCTGGTTTGCCTGCAGTCAGCAGTCACTAGTCTGAATCATAAAGGGTAAGAGGGGAGAGAAACAGAAAGAGAGACAGAGACAGAGAGCGAGAGAGACATATTTTAGATGAGTGAAGAAGCACACCTTTTCCAGCTCCAACAGGTGGAACCGTAGTACCTGGATGGCCTGGATCATCTGAGGAGAAGAACAGATTGGTAGCTATGAACACAAGCTATTCCATATTGTAGCCTATAATATTACTATGACTGAAAAACATGCGTATGAGTTATCCTTAATCGATTTCTAAATTACTGTGTGCCGCTACATGTACGCTATAAGCATTTGGTTATTGTTCTGTTAAAGTATACACGTGTTATTTTCATACCAGGTTGTCCAGTTCAGGATTTGTAGAAAAAATGGGCTTCTCTGAGCGAATCTGAATTACAAAAGGAAAGAAAGATGGATAATGGTTGGAGCTCGGCGCTTACGATTTTCCCTGTACCCTGTAATTACACCTGCAACACTGTACATGTGACTATTAAACTTCTAATCTAAAAACTAATCTAATCATGAATCCTTGTCACTATGATACATCCCACATACAGTACACAGCTGTTCTCTGATTGGCTCGTAGAGATGTAACTCACCTGTTTGGCGAAGGCTGCAATGTCATCGTTGAAGGAGTCTGAGGAGCATACATCACTGTGATTGGTCAGGCCTTGGAGGTGGGGAGGGACTGAGTGGGATGTGACGTCCCGCGGTGAGCAGGTGGCCAGCTCACACTTCTCAAACACCAGGGCCAGCAATGGAAACAGAGGATGACTGTGCACACAGAACACACACAGAGTTAACATGGGCACACACACACACACACTCTCTCTCGCTGTCCTCACACACATGCATGTACACAATACACACACACATCCCAGCAAATGTATATAGGCACAGAGCACACTGACAGTAAATATACATGCATACTGTTGGAATGAAAAAGAAATCTAACAAACACACACACACAAACTGCAGTGAAATAGTTATTTTCTGCTCACCCATAGATCTGGTCCCTGTGGTGTTTGAGGGAATCTGGGACAGTGTGGCCATAGTGAGGGGGGTGCAGTGACCTCATGGCCTCTCCATACCCCCCCACGGGCATGCCCTCTGACCCTGAGTAGTGCACCAGGTCTTCATACTGAGGAACAAGGGGGAGAGACATAACATATTGAACATGTGCGTTGGGGTGTATTTTAATCATCTGCATTTTGTTGTGGAGAGAAGTGGAGAAAGTGTGTGTGTGTGTGTGTGTGTATGTGTGTGTGTGCTGTGTTGTGTGTGTGTGTGTGTGTGTGTGTGTGTGTGTGTGTGTGTGTGTGTGTGTGTGTGTGTGTGTGTGAGAGAGAGAGCAAGAATGAAAGAAAGAGAGAGAGAAATTAGGAGATGAGGCCCCCTGTGAATATGGAAGCAGATCACTTCGAAGCTGTAGCTAATTTTCTGACTAGAGGCTTCTTGCTGAGCAGTTTTTCAGAGGGAAAAGAGACATCCACACTGGGACAATTGACATGAGATAAACAAACACACACAGATTCATACATAAACATGAGCCTATGCTCTCTATCTCTCACACACTCTGTCAGTCTCATATCTCTCTCTCAACCTCACAGAGCTGATGTGTGTTAAACTGCAGCTGACTTCAGTCTCCAAGGCTTTTCTCCTGTCATCAAAAGCCAGCGGTTTTCTCCTGGATTAAAGTATGGCCAATCATAGTCCCATATGGCTGCGTGATCACAGCGTGCACCTGCTCTGCGGTTTTGTCGGGCCACCTTTTGTTTCATGGATACTCGCTATTAACACAATCACCAATATCAGATTCCGCGCCTTTCTTTACACGAGCTCTCCGATTACAGTGCGACTGTAGCCGCTGTGCGTCAACGGATCAAAGCATTGAAATCAACATGACGAATTCTTCAAATTGTCCCAAAAGGCATGAGGCTGAGCTTCAAATGTGAGAAACACTTACAATGTTCATACGATTATAATTAACTGCAATCCTCATATTTATCATGATAGCTCAAAGAGAGAGCTTAGTTTTCTATACCTATATATAGGCATAAGCGATATCATTTAATTTTCTCGGCAACTAAATTGAACATGTTTGTTTTTTTACCACATAGGTTATTACATATATTAGAAATATTAACGCTGACAATTAACCACAGACCAGTGTATGGATACATAGAATGCGCATCCTTCATATTTTGTTCTTGCAGTTGTTTTACTTAATAAATCAGATAGAAGAAACTATTCAAAGTCCTGTTTGAATTTGCAATGTGCAACATATTCAATACATACAAATCACTTTCCACCAGATTGCCTGTTGGCAAAAACAAAGTTTGCAAACATTCGCCTTTAGCCTGTATTTCCAAAGCCATTCAACAGTTTCATTATTCTCAAGTTGAAAATATGTTTTTGTCCAACATTTTCTCAGACAAATGCAATATATTTTATTCGAGTAGCCTATGTTCAAAATAAAAAGCAACAATGGGTAGGCCTACGTAAATGTACATTTGTATCCTACGTTGTCCCAACATCCTGCTTATTCCAATGAAAAGTGATAGAGTTTGTGACAATAGTTTTCTATTTAGTATACATGTAGGCCTAATACACGTAGGTAGTCTATGCAAAAACAGAAAGCTCTACAGGTTTCCAAACGGATCTATTTTCTTTCGGTTGAAGGTAGCCTAAAAGCAATATGCTCGAATGACAGGCAAGTGCCACCAATTGTAAACAGTGGGATAAACTGTATATTTTACAGGACATGGGACAACATATATAATTTATCAAATTCACTTCCCTTTGGTGCATATAACCAGAATTAGGCTAATTATGGATAATTGACTGATACACTTTCTTGACCTGGTTTCAGTGAACTAAAGTTGCCTATGTCTGAATTGTAATCAAATTTGACAAATAAAGTACCTGTTTTGTTGACTTTAATTAGGGTAAATTACGAAATTCTTAACAGGATTAGAATAATATAACGAAAATCAAATGTAAAATGTCAATGAAAAGCGACTGCGTAATTGTCATCTGTAGGCCTAATTACAGTAAACGGAAAAATCCTATCCTGAAAATCTACTTTGATAAGCACGACCCGAAGCTGTTGACACCAAGGCTATATGACATATCAAAATGTCTTTCCTCACTCAACTGCAAGCCGAACGTGTTATTACAACACAGATAAGAAATGGCCTAAATTTCATCTGACCTATTACCCTTTTTCCGTTTTAATTAAACATCAAGACAGATACAGAAAAGAGCAACAGTTCATTGCATGGGAGTTTGACAAGTTACTCTAAAATGTGGTAGATATTCAGCAGGTTATTGGTGTGTGTGTGTGATAAAATGTCATGAGTAGCCTACTATGGCAATTATCTTTAGGAATAGGAAAGAGTAGCACAGTGCACATAGCAACGGGATCCGCGAGCCGCCGACACACTATAGCAAAAGACTTGACCTACTTAGCGACTTGGTCTGCCTCACCTGTCTCTCTTTTTCCTCGACCTACTCACCACACCTCATACTGTATATGGACATATCATGTCTTTCCATTTTCACAACCACTTTTATTAGTCCAATAATCGACTATTAATTCCAGCAGGAAACACACAATCTCAGTTTTAAATAGACTGTATTTCAAATATTACACTATACATATTGAACCCCAGATAAACGTTTATGGTTATCAAGAGAGAGTTTTTACACCCTATATAAGAGCTATATAGTCCATAAGACTCCTGAACATCTAATCAAATGGCTACCCAGACTATTTGCATTGCTCCCCTCCTCCTCTTTTACACCGCTGCTACTCTGTTGTTATCATCTATACATAGTCACATTAATAACTCTACCTACATGTACATATTACCTTAACTAACCCGTGCCCCGCACATTGGCACTGTACCGGTACCCCCCTGTGTATAGTCTCGTTATTGTTATTTAACTGCTGCTCTTTAATTGTAACTTTTATTTCTTATTCTTACCCGTATTTTTTTTAACAGCATTGTTGGTTAGGGGCTCGTAAGTATGCATTTCACTGTAAGGGGAAATGTACCTGTTGTATTCGGCGCATGTGCCTCATACAATTTGATTTGATTTGATGATTTGTTTATAGTGCTAAAGCCCTTGTAAAACAATGAAAATAGTATCATTCTGACAGTTGTTCACTTATACGTGACCCTATATTGAAATATAAAGAAAAGTTAACAGCTAATTTATAAGCAATATAATATATGAAATGTATAGGACACTATGTAGACTATATGAAATGTATAGGACACTATGTAGACTATATGAAATGTATAGGACACTATGTAGACTATATGAAATGTATAGGAACACTATGTAGACTATATGAAATGTATAGGAACATCTATGTAGGACATAGATATAGAAATGTATAGGACACTATGTAGACTATATGAAAGTGTATAGGACACTATGTAGACTATATGAAATGTATAGACACTATGTAACTATATGAAATGTATAGGACACTATGTAGACTATAATGAATGTATAGGACACTATGTAGACTATATGAAGATGTATAGGACACTATGTAAACTATATGAAATGTATAGGACACTATGTAGACTATATGAAATGTATAGGACACTATGTAGACTATATGAAATGTATAGGCTATTTCCACATTTCAAACTAGGCTACTTGACATTATATCAACACGACCCTAATTATTTAGGTCAGGTCAGTCTATTTAGGAATATTTAGAGCATGCACAATTATGTCAATAAGGTTATTCCTTAATACCTTGATGTGAACTCCTTGACATATTGCTGCTGCCTTCATTGGCCCTGTATAGCTGGGAGCTGTGGCCTACGCGACGGAGGACAGGGAGAGAGGCTAGACAGGCAGCGAGGGGCGCTACGTCAACGCGTAAGGACCGAGCAAAGAGGCACAATTCTACATAATAACCAAACTAGCAAGATTATTAACTGGAGAGAATGATACAGACTACCGTGATAGTACAAATGATGAGTGAGTGTAAAGGATGCAGTAGAATAGAGTAAACAGCCATCCTACCCTCTTATCCATGCGACACGGAAGCCAATCCTACTCCGGGAAGGATGAGACCAGACCCGCTGTCCAGCGCAGGCGTCCTGCCTCCTGTATCCAGATGATCTGATGAAATAATGCGCTCTTTAATAAACGAATAGAGGTGGAATTATAACAGTTGAAGCATCAAACACTTAAATCTCATCATTATTTACAAGGGGGTTGGTTAGAAAAAATGAACAGCTGATCCGGAGTGTAGACCATAATTAGGCTACACCAATAGCCTAGGCTACTATGGGCTACAATAGGCTACATATATTCCCGAAGTAAATCGAATCGTTACTTTTATTGCAAGCAAGCAGCTTTATGATCCAAAGTTAGAGGTCCACGACCATAAAAGCGATGTGTATTTAATATATATCACTAATAAGAATACATCAACCATTAGGCTGTTACATGCAGGCATCATACAATACACTATTTTAGAAAAATATGATTCCATAAAATATCCCACCGAAACCTAGATTTGACGTATAGGCTATAGTCACTCTCAGGCTGTGCTCGAGATATCCTGCATGGGCTTCGGTTTCGAGAGCGTTGTGGTAGGTCCGCACGTTATGTTTTTGGGTCCGGCTCGCAGATGCTTGGCGAGGAGAAATAGCGTCCTTTTTGGCCGTTCTCGCTGTCCATGGACTGTCGCGGCAGGCTGGAAAATGTCACAGCGACTTGAGGGATGTTGCTTTAAACATTGAGAGAGGCAGAGACTATGTGGGGAGAGATGGTGGTCGGGAGTTGTTTGGGGGGTCAAAACACGACGGGGTCTCTCACCCCCACCTTCTTTTCACACACACTCGCGCATTACAAACGCAGGATCCCCTCGTTTATTCCAATGGCACGCACTACACTCACGTAGCATGCATTAGCACAGTTTATTCGCTCCCGTTCACGGTTGCTGAGCCATGACAAGATAATGTCTGATAACTCGAAGATTTGAAGTCGAACACAGCTTTCTCTTCATATTCCATAATCTGCAGGATAGTGCGCGCATTTATTAATGAGCACCATACAACCGTTATTGGTATTGGAAATAATGTTAATATTGTTTCCAACACTTGCCTCAAACATCTGGGTATCCCAACTCTCAGTAACTGCATTTGTTGTTTTTAGTAGCATGTCAAATTAAGTAAAATTCACATAAAATGCTGATGATTCTTTCTGATAGGCTATTGACATGTTGGTTATTGGCCGCACAATTCAGAATTCAGATACATTTCTGTATAGCCACGTTCATTCAACAACCCTGGAACAACCCACCACAGTGCATTTTGGTAACATATACAGTAAGTAATTATAGAAGAGGCTATTAAATGTCTCATACATTGGTTCTACGCAAGATATCATATAGTTTTACGCATGATAACATTATTTTAGGATGGCAAATCAGGTCCTAAATCATTTTCAATAGGGAAGGCCTATGACAATACATTTATTGGCTACATTTATTGGCTGATAATGACTATAATAGTGTTTTTTTGTTGACTTTATGTAATAAAACCTTTCTTATATGTGTTATTGTTTTTACCATCGAGGACCACTTTTTGAAACATGCGTTTTAATTAATACTTTCAAGTGATATCCTCTGGGTCCACATTGTACATGTTGTTGTATATGTCTGTTACCCAAAATAAAATCAATTAAATTCGCCATTAAACTGCCCAAATGTCCCCACTTTGCTTGTAACAGCTGGCCATTTTATTGATCTGAAGACGTGTAAAAACCAGGCTCCCTTTCGTCTCATTCTAACTGGAGGGGAAAGTTTCACAGCTCCGTGGACCTCGTCTTGTGTTGTAAATTACTCTTAAGTAACATAATAATTATTCAAAACGGTTCTCTTTCCCCTCTCACGCGGCGAGGAACCAACAGGAGGCCGAACTTCAATCGGCAGCGCGGTTGCGGCCACATGGACCGGGGCAAGTCTTCACCGCGGGCGGCGTCGGGCGTGATTTGGTGTGCAACCAGCGAGCGCCGTAACATCAACGAACCTGTGGCCTTTAACACGGCGGGAGGTTAATTCCTATGACGATGATCATAGCCTTTAGACCCCTCTAACATCGAATCCATAGCAGCAAGGAAAAATGTGAACGGACAGGAAAATAGACGGTCTAATAGGATATTTCTAATTGATTAACAGGGATACATCCAGTTGCAGTCCTATTCTGATTGTTTAATGTTTGGCTTTTTTCTTTATTTTTTCTTTATGACCTTATCTTTGTCGGTCCAACGTCCAAGCCATTATTGTGCAAGATCCAAACATCTTGATGAGGTTGCTGGTGTTGTAGGGATGCACCACTATCCTTCCGGAAGCACACCCTTGTGCGTCAATGAAGTCCATGTCATCCCAGTTCTGACACCAATGCAGTGACTTTAGAGGTAAAGCCTCGGGACTTAAATGGGGAATCTGCAGTTGAAACAAAAACAAAGCACCACCCTGCCACTGATTTGGTCTACAGCTGAGAAATGGGGCTAAAGAAATGTAGCCACTCTTAATTTCATAGACATAGCTATGGATGCTAAGGACTGCCCATCCATGAGAACTAAATGATAGTTTTAGCCATGTTTTGAGGCGATACAGTGTTTGTTTACAATTATATTGTTTACAAACAATGGAGTAAAAAATATATAGATATTTGGGGTTCTGTTGTGGTGCAACTGTTGAACTCAGGCCTTGAGGCATGTATAAGATATTCTTCAATAGTCAATGGTAGCCTATATATATAATTCATTTAAAAGTCAAAAAATGGATGTAGCAATTGCAGATTGCCCATTTATACCCTCAACCTAGCATCTCTTAAACCTTGTTCACACTGGCAGTTTGAAGTGACTCAAATCCTATTTTTTTGCATATCTGATTAAATCTGTTATTTTTCCTGCAGTCTGAACAGCCGAAAAGAACATGTATTCTGATATTTCAATACACATAACAAACCACCTTCGTAGGTAGTTTGTAATCAGATACAAATCTGATTCCTGGCCATGTGACTTGTGTCTGAACAGTCAAATCTGATATATTTGCCCTCAAGAGGTTTTTAGACTGTTATCTTGCATATTTTGTTGCTTGCTAGCTACTCTGTTGACCGTTTTGACAAGAACACGTGGTAGCGAACTACCTTGTTAATTGTTTACAAACAAATGAGTTAATGCACTAGAAAGTTAAACAGCTACCTAGCTAGCTAGGTGACTGCTGTGGCTAGCCAAAAACGACTCATTTTGAAAGTTGTATCGTCTTATCCTTTGAGGCTTTAAAAGGTGTTCTTACACTATGATTTTGAACATGCAAAGCAACTGGGAAACGTCCATGGACAGGCATTGTTGTCACCTTAACTTGCTACATAACTTCTGAGTGATAGGAAGCACGAGCACCACCACCAATCAGCCTACACCACTTCGCATACAACCGTCGTTACTATGACAACCAGCGTAGCCATGTCAGCAAATGACTGCTATCTGAACACACACACATCCGATTTGATCACTTGTAACTTGCTGTTTGGACAGTCAGTAGTTCAAAACGGATTTGAAAAACAAAACTGATTTGAGTGTCAAGGCCTGCAGTGTGAACAAAGCTTAAGTCCAACCAACTTATACAATTCAGGCAAGAGGTCAGAATCTTTTGACAAGGATGCTGGTGTACTAAGGACGTCACACTATATACACAATATTTTCAGTGTATGGAGAGGATGTTAGAAGGAATAGTTCTGAGAAGCCTATATGGCAAGGCTGCTGCAGTTGTTTGTCAGGCCCTGTCAGGGTTGGACGGCTGCTGCTGTGCATGTGTGTGTGTGGGGGGGTCAATGTCAAGGTGCTCGTGATTCAAAGCTAGGCCTTACTGCAGACATTGCCCAAGGCTAAAGAGCAGAGAGAGGCTGAGCAGGAAACAACAACAGGAGATAATGAAAAAGGTGGACGTGTTTAACTATACGTGTGGGGAGCTAGGGTTAGGTTTAGGGTTAATAGGATTTTGAATGGGACTGAATTGTGTGTCCCCACAAGGTCCGTTATACAAGACTGCGTGTGTGTGTGTGTGTGTGTGTGTGTGTGTGTGTGTGTGTGTTGTGTGTGTGTGTGTGTGTGTGTGTGTGTGTGTGTGTGTGTGTGTGTGTGTGTGTGTGTGTGTGTGTGATGTGTACCGGTTTGCATGTCAATGTGCATCCGTTTGTCTATTTTTGTGATTTGAGAATTGTTTCTTAATCAAATATCGACATGCTCAACATGATCGAATGTCTTTTTAGGGACATTGTGCAAACTCTCCGCCCCCTACTGGACCTGTACATCAGCCAGCCCATAGAGAGATATCCTCGTCCACAATCTACTGTGGTGTATTCACTAGGAACCAAACGGAAGCAAACAGGGAGGGACTAACCTGAACTTGTCCAATAAGAAACTCTTGTTTTCGTTGCAAAACCTTTTCTGTTACAAAACATTTCGCTAAAGTCTACTGCAATGTGCACTAATGAATACACTCCTACTGTATCCAAAGGCAGAAACACTCAGCATCTCCTCATTATCAACACTAGGCCTATCTCTAGCTGGACTCTCTCCCTCTACATTCATGGCAATACAAAACTTCTGTGGTCCATATAGTCATGATTTATACTGCGTAGCCTTCACTTTGAGTGTTTATATAGATATTATCATTGCTTCTAGATCACGTAGATAGCACAGGTGCACATATATACATTAGGAAATATCAGATGTATAGTGATCTAGTCGTTAGTGAACATGACAACATAGACCAGGGATGTGCAACTGGCGGTGGCCCCCCTTTTGTAGGCCCGCAGATTTAGAAGAAATGACTGTTGAGTTAGAATAGTAGAATACACAAGGTGCAATATCGAAATTTGGTTGTGCATCAGCAGTTTTTAAGTAAGTTAGTCTAGCCAGCTATCTTAACTTGTAGTAATCATGGTTGAATTACCGACCGGGGACGCCACCATTGATTTTGTTAGTCACTCTCACTCAGATATCATACTAAAAACGCCAAACCTTTCTCTCCACCCTATGGCAAAATGTGTAGAATTGCAGGAAATTAGTTATAAAAAAGCTAAATCTTCTCTCCGCCCCCTTTTAAAGCAGCAAACTTGCTTTAAAACTGCAAAATGTTCTCTACTTCCAAGTGCAAAATGTGTAGAATTGCTGCAAACTTGCTTTAAAACTGCTACATTTTATCAACTTCCCATGGCAAAATGTGCAGGAATGAACTCTAAAACTTCAAAATGTCTTGTCTGCTGTCAAGAGGGGTGCCGCTAAAATGTTTGCTTAGGGCCCCTAAAACGCTAGGGCCGACTCTGACTGCATGTGTGGGTCTGGATGTGGATATTTCTTTTTCACCTTTATTTTTATTTCACCTTTATTTAACCAGGTAGGCCAGTTGACAACATGTCCTCATTTACAACTACGACCTGGCCAAGATAAAGCAAAGCAGTGCGACACAAACATCACAGAGTTACACATGGGATAAACAAATGTACAGTCAATAGCACAATAGAAAAATCTATATAAAGTGTGTGCAAATGTAGTAAGATTAGGGAGGTAAGGTAATAAATAGGCCATAGTGGCGAAATAATGACAATTTAGCAATTAAACACTGGAGTGATAGATGTGCAGAAGATGAATGTGCAAGTAGAGATACTGGGGTGCAAAGGAGCAACAAAATAAAAAACAATATGGGGATGAGGTAGTTGGGTAGGCTATTTACAGATGGGCTGTGTACAGGGGCAATGATAAGCTGCTCTGACAGCTGATGCTTGAAGTTAGTGAGGGAAATATAAGACTCCAGCTTCAGCGATGTTTGCAATTCGTTCCAGTCATTGGCAGCAGAGAACTGGAAGGAAAGGCGGCCAAAGGAGGAATTTGCTTTGGGGGTGACCAGTGAAACATACCTGCTGGAGCGCGTGCTACTGGTGGGTGCTGCTATGGTGACCAGTGAGCTGAGATAAGGTGGGGCTTTACCTAGCAAAGACTTATAGATGACCTGGAGCCAGTGGGTTTGGCAACGAATATGAAGCGAGGGCCATCCAACGAGAATATACAGGTCACAGTGGTGGGTAGTATATGGGGCTTTGGTGACAAAACGGATGGCACTGTGATAGACTACATCCAATTTGCTGAGTAGAGTGTTGGAGGCTATTTTGTAAATGACATCGCCGAAGTCAAGGATCGGTAGGAGAGTCAGTTTTACGAGGGCATGTTTGGCAGCATGAGTGAAGGAGGCTTTGTTGCGAAATAGGAAGCAGGTTCTTGATTTAATTTTGGATTAAGATGCTTAATGTGAGTCTGGAAGGAGAGTTTACAGTCTAACCAGACACCTAGGTATTTGTAGTTGTCCACATATGCAAAGTCAGAGCCGTCCAGAGTAGTGATGCTAGACGGGTGGGCAGGTGTGGGCAGCGATCGGTTGAAGAGCATGCATTTAGTTTAACTTGCATTTAAGAGCAGTTTGCAGACCCAGTATGCAGACCCACAAGCCACTGTGGCTCTTCATGATGAGATCAGCTTTTTGGGGGGGCCCCCAGCCCCATCAAAGTTGCCTGTGGAAGAGAAAGCCAATGGGATAAACACTACCGGTTGCCCTTGGTTTGGTAACCTTGGCCACCCAGGCTAGTTGACACGGATGACTCCGCCATAAAGGGAATATGGTTGCCTTGACCCTGGGTTACCCACGGTCCAGAGGGAACATCTGAATGGGGTGACCCGCCAGTCAAGGAGCGGCACTCTCCAAAGGGGAGAAGGGGGTAAGAGAGGGGTAAAAGCACGGAGGGGAGGGGCAGAGTGCTTTTTTACGAGCTTGTGCCTCTCCGGTTCCTGGTTGTCCTGGCCGCAAGGACATAAATTGCTCGTCTCTCTCTTCTCGTTCTCTTCTCTCTTCTCTCTCTCTCTTCTTCTCTCTCTCTTCTCTCTCTCTCTCTCTCTCTCGGTCTGCGGGATCCATCTTCTCTCTAGTCTCTCTCTCTCTCTCTCTCCTCGCTTCTTCTTCTCTCTCTTCTCTCTCATCTCTCTCTCTTCGCGTTCCTTCTTTTCTTGCTCTTCGGCTCGGTCTCTTCGGGGTTGGCTCTCTCTATCGGTCTGTGTGTCTCCTCTTTCTCTTATCCTTTGACTCTCTTTCGGTTCGGTTCTCTCATCTCGTCGTAGGTCTCTCTCTGCGGTCTCTAGGCCCATTTTCAATCACCTTATCGTTCTTACAGTACAGTATTGTCTGTGAACTTATTCTCTCTCAGCCTGTCTGCATTTCTGTCTCCACCTGGTTTGACACTGTACTTCATTCACCACACTTAACCCCTCTCTCTCCCACTCAAGCCCTACTCCCCTCCTCTACATCCCTCCATCATTTCATGTTTCTCTTCGTTTTGGAGAAGTCATCACTGCCTTTCGCCATTATCTCATTTTCTCCCCCTGTTTCTCTCCCTAGTTCCCTCTCGCTCTCTCCCTCCCTCCTCCACTCTCCTTATAGATGGAGATTAAGTCTGGGCTGGAGCCCCATCCGTTTCCATGACTGTTTGTTATTAAGGAGATGGATGGAGGCTTGCAGTGCCAGCTCGACGCAGCCGCAATTACAGCAGGTCCAGTGATAGATGGAGGGAGAGCGAGCGAGAGGGAGCGAGGAGATGGAGAGAGGGAGATAGAGAGAAGGACATCTATCACGCCCTTTAATCTACCTGTCACTGCTCAGGGAAGGCTGGGGAAGGAGGCTGGGCCTTGGGTGAGGTGGGTGGAGGGGGAGTGAGGATGGAAGAGATGAGGACTGGCCAATACAGCGCCTTGACTATTGGTTAAAGGTTTCATACCCTTCTTTTGCTCTGTCCTTCCCCCAAACAATTACATGAAAAGACACCCTCCAGTACTGCAGTAATTAAATGTCCTCATTAACTAATTGATTGTCTTGAGGTTATTGAATTTCGTATTGAATTCCGAGTGTTTGTGTGTGTCTGGCTGCTTAAACAGTGTTGCATCAGATACTGTATGTTGTTATGTGGATGTGTGCTGTTGTCAAAAAATAATTTGTTGAAATGTCCAGGTCAGGAGACGAAGCGTTGAGAACGTCATTTGTTTGGTATGAAGGGAAACATTTTTGCATCGAGATAATTTAATGCACCTTGGAAGTACTGTGCATCTACATGTTTCAAATACCCAGTACACACATGTGCAAAACACACACATGCATACACAAACACACTCACATCACGCCATCACACATTGTGCTATGGCCCGTACACACCAACACACACACCTGTTGGTATTATCAAAGAAGCGACCACCTTAAGAGAAGTGAACGATAACCCTGCATATATTATGTGTAATTTGACTCGTTTTCCCCCTCAATGTTAGAGAAATATTATGAAAGCTAATCCAAGCCTCTCTTCTCTCTCCCCTCCTCCACATTCTCATCTGTCCAGGATAGTGAGGTATGGGATGGAGGGATTAATTCTCTTACATTGGCCATGGGAATGATAGATGGACAGATGTGGGGAGAAGAAAGAGAGGGGCAAAGGAAAGAAGGGAAGTCAAGAGGTCCATAAATCTGACGGGAACCTGGTCTGCGTCACACATTAAGATCTCCCAGAGCCATGGTAACCCAGGCTAGAAATGTAAGTAATGTCAAGAGATGCAATCTGATCTTAACAATAATATCTGAATGGATCTTTGGCGATAGGTCATGATGCAAAGGAAACATTTATTTATTTTGATCAAGGCTCAGGTTTGAGGACGGAGGCCATAGCAGAACCAGCAGGTAGATCATACTGTTTACAGTTGTGCTTAGCCCCGTTACAAGAGTGACTGTTGGTTCCATTGATAGTGGGACACCTCTCTCCTTCCTCCCAAAGTGTGCACTTGTTCACATTCCTTCACTGATTTGAAAGAAAATGACTGGTATATAGAAATATGGTGAAAACTCCCTCTAACCCATGCCTCGACCAATCCGACGCCTTCTAGATTTGTGAGAAGTAGTGAACGTGTGTACACTTCAGGAGATATTATCAGGAAACAGCCATTGTCTAGTTCTACGGGGCAGCGGAGAGGAGACTGGAGGTTCAGTAACAACACAGTCAAGAGAACAGGAACAAAACTGTACACAAAGCAGTCAATTACAGAGTGCTCTCCCCATTGGCCCTCCTGTGCATTAGGGAGCCCATAGGAAAAGAAGGGAGTGTGTGTGTGTATACATTTGTATATATGTGTGTGTGTGGAGGGGGGGGGGCTGTCTATCTGTGTTTGTTTGAGAATGTTTTCACAACTGTCAGCATGGAAACAGACCATGGTTTGTTTACTCCTAACAACAGACAAGCTGAACATGGAATCATTGATCAGTTCTTCCTCAAGTGACAGATTCATTTTTCAAGTACCGCACTAGAGAATGCAGTGGAATGCAAACTAGTAAACGTCCCTTTACGGCTACATACACGGATGTTCCTTTATGCAGCACCAAATGTATGTGAGTTAATGTGTGTGCTGTGTCCCTTTGTTTGTGTCAAAATGCGTGCATGCATGCGTGTGGTTGTGCGCGCTCTTATAGGTGGTTGAGCATGCACTTGTCTATGCACTTGTGTGTATATTATTGTGTGCTTTTTCAATCATCATCTTGAATCAACTGTAAGCGCAGATGTGCTGTGACCTGACTAAGATCAGATAAAGTGCCCCCCCTCCTACCCTCCTCCCCCCAGCTCCATTTGTCACGGGCCAGCTGTCGGGCTGCTGTGATTGGTTGTTGTGGGAGACAGATAGCCGATAGGCTCTGATTAATAGTAGTGGCTCTGGAACTTACTCATTGATCAAGAGAACAGGCGAGGGGGAGGGAGAGGACAGGAGAGGAGGGAGGGAATGAGAGAGGGAGAGAGAAAAAGCATTCCCTGTCGCTCTGTCAGTGCTTGCTGATTGCGTTTGTGTGTGTATGTCGGTGTGCATAATAAATACATAACAGATATGGGGTTTGTTGGTCAGAAGGCCTAAAAGCACAGTGTTATCAAATTTGGTGTAGGCCTATACTAGTATAGATGTATAGAATGTGATATAGTAATGTTATTATGTACGAGTATCTCAGAAGGTTATTCTCTCTCTCTCTCTCTCTCTCTTTACATTGCCAAAGCAAATGGAATAGACAATAAACCAAAGAGAAATAAACAAGGGAAACATTAGTAAAAATTACTCACTAAAGTTTTAAAATAATATATTTCAAATGTTATATTATTGGCTATGTACAGTCTCGTAACAATGTGCAAGTAGTTGAAGTATGAACAGATAAATAAACAGATTGTAAATACAATGTGCTCCTGATTGTCCTTTTCTTGTCCTTTACTGCACAGGGCAGTATTTCACTCCCAACAGATATGGGAGTTTATCAATGTTTGATTTGTTTTCAAATTCTTTGTGGGTCTCTGATCTGTGGGAAATACGTGATCATCTCTCTCTCTGGTCCAGTGTTGGAGAACATGTGTGCCTTTCATTCAAATAAGAATATATGCATGCCAAATAGTCCTTGTGTGTACTCACTGTGTGTACTCACTCCAGTTCCAACCCGTGAAGTAGTTAAGACCTTATCATTCCACACAACTATAATTCAAACATCCACCAGAGAGACAAGCACAACGGAAATGGTGTGCATGTGTGTGTGAGTGAATCAAAGCCACACTGTATGTGTTCACATTGAGAGGGTCCATGTGGGTGGGTACTGTGTGCATGGAAGTATAGTACATTTGAGAGTGTGTGTGTGTGTTATGTGTGTGTGTCCCCGTAAACTAGAAAATAAACTGTAGTGTATAAACAAATATAGGAGTTGTGTGTATGGGTGCGTGTGTGTTTGAGCTCTCGCTGTAGGGTGGTCAGTGGTGGGAGGTCGTGACCTGGTCGAATCCGGGGGAGTGGAGATCATCAATCAGCGAGGGGCAGGCCTGAGCAGCAGGAACATCACCACCCCTCCACCCCACATGGAAACAGATGGCCTTGGGACAACTGGCTCTTGCTCACCTCTCTCGTAACACACACACACACACACACACACCTCAATGATGCAGACAAAAAAATGACACATACATACATACACACACACACACTCTTTTGGATGCACACATGACAGGATCCACACACTTACAGATCAGATACCCACACACTCACAGTGCAAAATAATTAATCACACACAAAGACACACATGGTGCTAAATATCTCAACATATACAGACACATATATTGTTTATGTCAATGTATTCATGAAGACCACACAAACATGCATGTAAACAAACTCAAACACAATAGTGTTTTTATTTGCTGGATATTTGCCATTGACTGGGTATATGTGTATAGCATTAGCGCCCCCTGCTGAGAGTAAAGATTAAAACAATTAAAAAAGGGATATTTTACTCAAAAACTATCTTTGAGTATTTAGCCATTTGAATATAATTTATAATCACCACAGTTTTTGCTCTGTACTGAAAGTGCTCCATCTCGACAACTCGACTGCTGACATGCACATTTTTCTGGGATTGTAGTAACTGGACTAACTAACAAAATGCTAACAACTGTTTTTGGGTTGAAATGAATTTCTAATTTTTTATTATTTGACCATGCTGGTCATTTATGAACATTTGAACATCTTGGCCATGTTCTGTTATAATCTCCACCCGGCACAGCCAGAAGAGGACTGGCCACCCCTCATAGCCTGGTTCCTCTCTAGGTTTCTTCCTAGGTTTTGTCCTTTCTAGGGAGTTTTTCCTAGCCAACGTGCTTCTACACCTGCATTGCTTGCTGTTTGGGGTTTTAGGCTGGGTTTCTGTACAGCACTTCGAGATATTAGCTGATGTATGAAGGGCTATATAAAATAAACTTGATTTGAAATGAATATTAGTCAAAGACAAAATCCCACAATCCACAGAAAACAGACACCAGATTATCAGCAAACATTTACTGATGATCATTTTCAAGCTCACAGTATTAAACAAAATTAACTCCTAGGTGGTAAGGGTAGGCAAGAACACATCTACCATGCTGATACTCAACACGTTCACTCACGACTGCGTGGCCAAGTACGACTCCAACACCATCATTAAGTTTGCTGACGACACAACAGTGGTAGGCCTGATCACCGACAACGATGAGACAGCCTATAGGGAGGAGGTCAGAGACCTGGCAGTGCGGTGCCAGGACAACAACCTCTCCCTAAATGTGAGCAAGACAAAGGAGTTGATCGTGGACTATAGGAAAAGGAGGGCCGAACAGGCCCCCATTAACATCGACGAGCTGTAGTGGAGCGGGTCAAGAGTTTCAAGTTCCTTGGCGTCCACATCATCAACGAACTATCATGGTCCAAACACACCCAGACAGTTGTGAAGAGGGCACGACGACACCTTTTCCCCCCCAAGATCCTCAAAAAGTTATACAGCTGAACTATCGAGAGCATCCTGACCGATTGCATCAACGCCTGGTATGGCAACTGCTCAGCATCTGACCATAAGGCGCTACAGACGGTAGTGCATACGGCCCAGTGCATCACTGGGGTCAAGCTTCCAGCCATCCAGGACCTATCTACTAGGCGGTGTCAGAAGAAGGCCCAAAAAATTGTCAAAGACCCCAGTCACCCAAGTCGTAGACTGTTCTCTCTGCTACCGCACAGCAAGTGGTACAGGAGCGCCAAGTCTAGGACCAAAAGGCTCCCTAACAGTTTCTACCCCCAATCCATAAGACCCCCCCCCCTCCCTTGTTTTTACACTGCTGCTAGTCGCTGTTTATTATCACATTACAAATTTCCTCGACTAACCCATACACCCGCACATTGACTCAGTACCGGTACCCCCTGTATATAGCCTCATTATAGTTATGTTATTTTATTGTGTTAATTTTCTTTTTTTAAATATATATATTTTTTTATGTATATATATATATTTTAATTTTACCCCCTTTTCTCCCCAATTTTCGTGGTATCCAATTGCTAGTAATTACTATCTTGTCTCATCGCTACAACTCCCGTACGGGCTCGGGAGAGACGAAGGTCGAAAGCCATGCGTCCTCCGAAACACAACTCAACCAAGCCGCACTGTTTCTTAACACAGCGCGCCTCCAACCCGGAAGCCAGCTACACCAATGTGTCGGAGGAAACACCGTGCACCTGGCTCCCTTGGTTAGCGCGCACTGCACCCGGCCCTTCACAGGAGTCGCTGGTGCGCGATGAGATCCAGGTTTGGCAGGGATAGGCCGTCATTTGTTCTTAACTGACTTGCCTAGTTAAATAAAGGTTCAATTTAAACCATTTACATTTAAAAATATAACTATTTGATCTGCAATGTACAGCGACAGAATTCAGAACATGTGTTCTCCTTGTACACAGTGTTCTCCTTGTACACCAAGTCAGAACTATAGGATAAATAAAGGGGGCATATAAGCAGACATGGAAGCACTTACAATATTCTATGCTTACATTTCTCAAAAACAGGCTATAGGCTACATGTGCACCACCAAGTCAGAACAGTATGTCAAATTAAGAGGTGAAAATAGACCAAATGATTAGGGTGAGGCACATGGGCTACTAACAGCTTACTACACAACATACACTTAGTATTACTTTCTTAGCTACAGTATACATATCTCCCTGGTATACTACATCATTTATGCAGCAGCATACAAGACATGTTTGAACTCATCTTGTTGTGCTGTGCTCACTTGAACAGAAAGGTGGCGCTGCGATCCTTCGCGGGCAAATTTTGTCATCAAACTTTGTCATCAGTCTGGCATTCTCTGGATTTATGGTGCTTTCAACACACCTGGGAACTCAGGAAAAAAAGGTTAAATCATGATGATGTCAGGTCTACCCTTAGACTTGGCAGTGACGCAGTGTCCTCAGGAGTGACAGAACACTGAGTCAATCACAGCGCAACGCTCCGTATTTTCTTCTGGCTTGCCACACCACCACAGAAAGCACTGAGCTAGGCTGAAACACCTGCATTTTGGAGCTGCCTTACTCAAGAAAACAAAAAAGTGACCATGTTTGTGTGCTGCTTTATTAACTCAATAATTTATATATATTTTTTTATATTGTTAGCAAACTGATATATAACACGTATTAATGCCAAAATAACATGCAAAACAGGCAAGTCCAAAAAAATACAAATACAAATTATTATTATAATTCTTTTGCTAAAAATGTGGGGGTCAAAACACGTGGGGCTCAAAACACGTGGGGCTCTGCCCCACCTGCCCTGAAACTTATATACTGGAGTAAATTCAAGCACACTATAAAAACTGAAGAAAAACACTAAAAACGTTAGAAAAACCACCAGAAGAACGCCACCTTAGAGGACCTGACCCAATGGTCATGTGATCATCATGGGAATAAACATGAGGAGATGGGCTCAGGAAACAGCACCATGTGATTCACTGCCCAAAGTTTGACACACACACACAAACAAGCACATGCACACACATAAAGTGATTTGCTGTAGGGGCCATAGTTGTGGTTATAGTAATGGTACGGAAATGTGCAATATGAGCACGGAGCTACAGGAAGAGGAGGAGGGGTCACCGCAGTACAACCAGGTCAGATCAGTTTGATTGGCTGAGTGATGGTCATGACAGTCAGATGATCAGATGACCTGTCGTTGGGTGCATCAGTCCATAAGCTTCCTGGCAGCTTCCTTCAGCCACTTGGCAACCTTCCTCTCAATGGCCTGACAACCAGAGAGAAAAGACAAATCAGGATGAGGGGAAGAGAAGTTTTAAAATAATATAGACTATGGGGCAGTTTCCTCCACACAGATTAAGATTAGTCCTCGACTCCAAAGCTATTGACCATTGACCATGCTTTTTGGTTTTTGGGAAACCGGCCCAAAGTGTTCAATTGAGACATACTGTACAGTTCTGAAGCATACATTTTCTTCATGTGCCGCCAAAGCTCACAGTCAGTGTCTCTCTCAGTTATATCAATTTAGTGTTGTCTAGCCTGCCGTGTGCGGTACCTTGCGGGCCTGCTTCAGGGCGGGGCGGTCTGCGACGCCATCGGGGTTCATATCGGCACAGTGGGCGGTGCCCTCGATGAGGATGGTCATGTCTTCGTCCTCCTTGTCCAAGTCCTCTTCCAGGACGCTGAGCTCGTGCCAGGGGTCAATGTCACCTGACAGAGGTCACAGACCAGAGGGACAGGTCATATACTGACTGTCACACAGAGGAGGCTGGTGGGAGGAGCTATAGGAGGGTGGGCTCATTGTGGTTTCCATACGCTTGATGTTTTTGATACCGTTCCATTGATGCCATTCCAGCCATTACATTGAGCCCGTCCTCCTATAGCTCCTCCCACTAACCCCGTCTGCTGTCACACAATCACTCACATAGACACAGCGCATTGATTCACTGCCAGTGGGTTTAAATTACACTATGATGTAATGAGAGGTAATGGTTTAAACCTCTATCTATCTAGTGGTTGGGCAAGTAACCGAAAGGTCGCTGGTTCAAATCCCAGATCCGGCAAGGTGGAAAAATCTTCTGTTCTGCCCTTGAACAACAACTGCTCCACGGGCACCGATGATGTCGATGAAGGCAGCCCCCTGCACCTCTCTGATTCAGAGGGGTTGGGTTTAAAAGCTGAAGACACATTTCAGCTGAATTCATTCAGTTGTGCAGCTGACTAGGTATCCCTTATCTACTGTATCTATCTGTAAAGTCTCTGCTCACCGTTGACATAGAGCACCCTGTCAGTGTCGGGGTGGTCTCCTCCATAGTACTTGTTGGTGAAGGCGATGTGTCCGGGCAGACTGTGCTGGGGGATGTTGAACACCTCAGGACACAGGTCAATCTGAGCCTGTAGGGTCAGCATGCGGGAGAAGGGACAGCTGGCGTCCTCACACGTCTGGACTGTTACAACAAAACAATGATGATGTAAGCCATAGAAATACAATGAATTCCTATTGAATTATGATGTGTAGTTCTATTTCTGTAATGTAAGATACAGCTGAGTGGCTATGGGCATATAGTAATACTGATCATATAATGAGTGATATTGTACCAAAGAGTGGGCGCTTTGTACAGCTAGTGTTAATGCATTGGGCTTATGAATGTGCTGCTTAGGGGGAAATGAACTCTGGACCTGTTTTTTTTCACCCTCCAGTGCTGTGAGCACTCAACTCCCTGACTGAAGCAACTACCTTGGTTATACTAGGGGACTTGAGCTTGGTAAATGTAGCGGGGTTCAAAATTATTGACATCCTTGATAAAGATGAGCAATGAATTATTCAAATACTGAGCTATATTGTATGCTCCAAAAAAATTGGGAAATTATTTTATTTTATTTTACACTAAAAGTATTTGGTCCCATATCAAATCATATTTGATTGGTCACATACACATGGTTAGCAGATGTTAATGCAAGTGTAGCGAAATGCTTCTACAGTAATGTGGATGCTCCCAATAACAGGGGAGGTTAGCATGTCTTGGGGGTATGATCTTTGACCCTCTGTATCTTTCTCAATCATCATTATTCATTATTCACCATTATTCATGGTAGCATCCACATTACTGTAGATGTGTTTAGAAACATTCGTATTATCTATGCTTATTTATAATAACGTGACTCCAAAATGACACAATATATTATTTACCAGTCATTTCTATAGGGTCGAAATAATCTGAAACACAACCAGAACGAACTGAAAATACATCCAACAAGTTTGTAGAGTCACAAGCTTGCTGTAGGCACTGCGTGCTAGGGATATGAGACCAAATACTAAACTTTTGACTACTTTATTTATAAGAATTTTTAGGGGTGTGAATAATTTGGACCCCTACCTTTTAGAGAAAAAAATGCATTACTTGCTAAACAAAATCTCTTTTTCTGAGCAATTGTTTTAGTATAAAATAATATAATTTCCCATTTTTTTTTGCATACAATATACTGTAGCTCAGTATTTGAATTATTTATTTTATACGGTCATTACTGTTCATCTTTATCAAAAGGCATGAATAATTTCGGACCTCACTATTTCTCCTCTAGGACTGACAGTGTTGTGTGGTGGAGCGTTACTCACAGAAGCCGAACTCGGTGCAGGTCTGGTAGTACCACTGTCTCTCTCCATTGTAGGCAGAGTCCAGATTGGTGTCACTCAAGTCCTTGATGGTCTGCTTGTGGGACGCATCCAGACAGGGCTCCTCGCCAGTGGCACGGTCTATCTAATAAACGCGCACACACACACCACACACACACACCACACACACACACACACACACACACACACACACACACACACACACACACACACACACACACACACACACACACACACACACACACACACACACACACACACATACATACATACATACATACATACATACATACATACATACATAAATAAATATGCATGCACACAAACACAGTAAGTGTTCTAACTGTTCTGCATCAGTCAAGGTAAGGGGATGCACAACTGTAGCTCAATACAGCCCTCTGCTGGTTAATCAAAGAATTGTCACTGTGGGGCTGTGTGTGTCTGTGGGGCTGTGTGTGTGGGGCTGTGTGTGTGTGCGTGTGTGTATGTGGGGCCATGTGTGTGTGGGGGGGAAAGGTGGATACCTAGTCAGGTACAACTGAATGTGTGTGTGTGTGTGTGTGTGTGAGGCCGTGTGTGTGTGTATGTGTGTGTGTGTGTGCATACATTTGTGTGTGTGTTTGAATATGTACAATACACCTAATACCTGCACCAGTTTGATCAGCCGGTCGTAGGCCTCAGTCTCCGAATCGAAGGTCTCTGTCTCATTGGTCATGATGTCACAGAGCTCCTCAATAGTCAGGATTCCCCCCTCCTCATTGTACGCCACGGTTCCCATGACGATGTCAGCCAGGCTCTGCATCAGCTCGATCTGGTCCTCCAGATCCTCAGGGGTCTCACAGCACCCAAAGTCCTTCCCAACCTCAGTGGCGTTCCCCGCAAACAGGGCGGCCTCCACGGCAGCAAAGGCCTCTGAGATGTCCCCCACACACTGAAGGAGAGAGCGAGAAAGGGGGGGGACAGCGGAGAGAGACAGTAACAAGGAGACAGAGAGAGTCAAATCACACAGTAGGAGACTCATACAGTCAGACACTCCAACACATGATTTCAAGCGCCCACATCTACTGTAAATGTTCTCAAACCTTATCTGAACCTCCAACGTCCTCATCCGTAAGACTAAGACCCACCACCTAGAAGAGAGCAACACCACGGGTTGTTTCCACCGTTGTCTGTACAGCTGAACATCACATCTACCGTGCTATTAACACTATAAACAGTGCAACAGTTACTAGTATGTCTACTACTACTATTACTACTTGTACTAATACTACAAGTAGTACTAATGATGAGATCTTTACTTTGTTGAAGGCGGAGAAGTCCAGTTTGGCTTTGACAGGAGCGGAGGAGGCCACAGCACCGTAGACCAGGTGGGGGAACTGAAAGAGCAGGAACAGAGAACATTATTTAGTATTATTACCATGGAATACAGTAGACTAGCATACAGTAACACAGCTGTCCATTCCTAAGTATAAATAAAGACCTTTCCCCTGAGCCAGGCAGACAAGGCCCCAGCATAGGAACCTCCGAAGCTGATCCAGGTATTTTTGTCAGAGAGGTCAAAGCGATCGCTGATGTATTGATGGAATTCTGCGATGTCAGCGAGACTGGAAACCAAGAGATGGCAGAGAAAATGAAATTTAATCTCTGCCCAATTCAAGCACACACAAATGCGCTCAGCATTTACATTTGGTTGAGTTGTCAAGTTAGTTACTAATGTGAATTCAACATGAAATCCCAAAAAATGTCATTGAGTTTAGGTTCAAAGGTGGGTGAAAAAAAGGATAAATTCCCTCACATTGATGACTTTTTGCAAATCCAATCAGTTTTCCACATTGATTCAACGTCAACACATTGACTCCCTCCTCCCACCAGTACTCACGCCTGCTGGCTGGACAGGTCTCCCAGATTCTCAGTCTCCAGGCCGTCTTTGTTGATGCTCTCGCCGTAGAAACGATGCTCCAGGGCCACAAGCAGGGCCCCGTGCTCCTCAGCCATGTCCACATGGTGGCCTACAGATACACACAAAGCAGGAGCAAAGAGGAGAAATAGGGGGAGGTTAAGAGTTGGTAGAGGTATCAACAAGACAAAAACCAAAGAACAGGCACTGACTTGTAACTAAATACAAGTATCATATTCATAACACCTATGTAAGCCTAACATATCGTGTCAATGCATTTCCATTTTCTTTTCATATTACTTAAGAACGTGACGGGGAAGCTTTGTGTTTACCTGCCAGCACATCGAACTCAGAGATGGGGCCCTCCCCTCCGATGAACAGGAACACTGGGCCATGAGGACGCTCCCAATAGGCTTCATTCACTAAAAACCTCTGAGAGAGAGAGGGTGAGAGAAAGGGAGAGGAAGCGAGAGAATAAGAGAACAAAACAAACTGCAAATGCTTTCAACAAGTTTGTAATCACAAGCTGTAGTCATTGCATGCTAGGAATGAAACCAAATACTAAACTTTTGAATACTCTAATACACACAAGTGAATTTGTCTTAATACTTTTGATTCCCTAAAATGGGGGGGTGGGGGCTGTGTACAAAAAGTGCTGTCACCCTATGGATGAAAATACCCTCAAATTAAAGCTGACAGTCTGCACGTTGACCTCATAGTCTTTGTATCATTTAAAATCCAAAGTGCTGGAGAACAGAGCCAAAACAACAAAAAATGTGTCACTGTCCAAATACTTCTGGACCTCACTGTAGGTGCATGTTTCGGTGGTGGGTCACCTGAGGAAATGTTTCATCGTTTTGACTGTCGAAGTGGTCCAGGGGTTGGTGAATTTTCCCGTCTCTCACTTCGCATATGGGTTTATGCCCGTTGACTGCGCTCATCAGCACATTCTTCTTCGCTTTTTCATACTGAATTTTACGCACGCGCTCCTTAATCTTCCTCAGAACTCGTCCTATGAAATATAAAATGTGATATGACATAGCAAAAGACCAGTGGTGGAAAAAGTACCCAATTGTCATACTTGAGTCAAGTTTAGATACCTTAATAGAAAGTTACTCAAGTAAAAGTCACCCAGTAAAATACTACTTGAGTAAAAGTTAAGTATTTGGTTTTAAATATACTTAAGTATCAAAAGTACATTTAATTGGTAAAATATACTTAAATATCAAAAGTAAAAGTATAAATAATTTCAAATTTCTTATATTAAGCAAATCGGACGGCACCATGTTCTTGTTTTTAAAATGTACGGACTGCCAGGGGCAGACTCCAACATTGAGACATTATTTACAAAAGATGCATTTGTGTTTAGTGAGTCCGTCAGAGCATAGGCAGTACTGATTACCACGTGTTCTCTTGATAAGCGCGTGAATTTCACACTTTTCTTGTTCTGCTAAGCATTCAAAATATAAGGAGTACTTTGGGTTGACAGGGAAAATGTACGGAGTAAAAAGTACAATATTTTTTTTAGGAATGTAGTGAAGTAAAAGGCAAAGTTGTCAAAAATATAAATAGTAAAGTACAGATACCCCCCAAAACTACTTAAGTAGTACTTTAAAGTATTTTAACTTAAGTACGTTACACCACTGCAAAAGACGAGAGGGACAGAGAAGGACGGGCAAAGATAGAGATCATACGATTAGATCAATCTTTGTAGTTGCGCGTAAAGACGCATATGGAGCTAAATTACGCGCGTAGTTGTTGGTCAAACCACGATTGCCTCCTGAGACTTGAAAATCAGAATGTGCACATATTCCACTCCATAACAATTACTACAATTATCTTTCACATTTCGTTCTACAAAAATTGCTATCCAAACGTGTCACAGACCTTTTTAGGATTGGATACAATTTTGTATGAATTCCGATGGCTTCAGCACATCGCGTTTGCTCATAATGTATAACCCTCTGTCACCCTCTTATCGGTCTAATTCATATTCGACAGCCAATCACGTGTTTATTTTATTTTCATGGGTTTTATTATAATTCAAACATACTTAAAGTAATAATAAACCATGTAGTCAGGAACAGAATCAACTTTTCCAGATATAGAAGCGGCTCAATTTCTAAGTAGCCAATTTCACATTTTGCATAATTATCTAATTATAGCCTATACATTAGCCAATTTCGTTTCTCTGAACACGACAATTTTAGGGATTCACCTCAATATTTAAAACTATAGGCCTATGCATTAAAATTATATTTGACCAAAGTGCATATTATATTAGCCCATAGAGATACAAGGATGCACTATCATGCTAGGTTTAGGACCTCATACTGAAGCGTAAAGAGACCACAACTGATGTATAAAACAATCTTAAAATTATCAACTTTTGTTTCAATACAAGCATCATGAAACCTCTAACACAATTTCATTTAACTTGGTGAAAAACAGTTGTTTTTTTTTAAACCCAACTTGCTTACCACTTGTTCCATGTGGTTTGTTCATGAAATGACCTCTTCCTAAATATTTGTTCAAATTATTAATTTTGTGTATGGTTTCCTAGAAACAAGGGTTCCTCAACCTACCCCTCTGCCATCTCATGAATTTGATCATTTAAGTCTTAAAAAAAAAAAAAATGCTCAGGTCAGTATGGATCGTTAACGTACCAGAATAGACGGAGTTGACAAGGAGAAGGAGGATGATACAACGGCTGGGAGACAGAAGCATCTTCAGGCCTCCAACTACGACCTCTGACCGACTGATATAGGTCTACACTATGGTCAGATCACCTTGCCGTCTCAATGCAATGGAGAATCTCTGCTTTTAAGGCTCGACCAAAGTTTTTAGTCCACCCCAGGGCTCCCCTGATGCCCACTGTGCGTATTTATAGTCAACAAGTTGGCAATTGAGCGTAATGTAGACGCGGGAAGTGAGTCTGGGCAATAGGCATATCTCCTCCAACGGTGGCAGTGGTCCAAACTGGAACGCGACGCTATGAGCATTGGCTTGGTGAAAGATTCTTAAGTTTCATATTTAGGTATTGAATTGTATGCCCAAAGCCTAAAACTCAGCACAAACACTGAACATGTAGAAACAGGGTACTTTAGCTCAGTTCATTTTTATGATGCAATCATTTATGTACATTTACAACAGTGTGAGGGTGGTTGGTAGAGTACCAAACCTGAATCCTGCATGCAGAGCCAGCAATAACACATCTTTGCAGACAGCTCTGGGTGATTTATACAAACAAAAAGGCACCAACACACAAACATATGCAGGCAGGAGGTCATTTTTATATTTGTTTAAATTGATCGTTGAGAATTTTGGCAATGGCCCTTTATCTAACTACCCAGAGTCGGATGAACTTCGTGGATACCATTTGCATGTCTCTCCGCTCCGTATGAAGGAAGTTACGAGGTATCTACGCGAGCCAACGCTAACTAGCTTAGCGCAAAGACGGGAAATCTAGCGCTAACGCCCCAAACTACATCTAACTTACATTATACTGGACGCAGAGATAACAATTGTATACACTAGTTCATTTGACTCTAGGTAAGTAGATAAAGGAATCCGTTTAATTCAACTTTCTACACCACCCCTCCATCCATTACCCTTCTCCCCGACTTTCCATCGGCTAAGAAAAGTTTAACTCAGGCCTCAACCTGCCGCTTCAGAGCTTGGAGAAAGTTATTGTTTTAGGACTCTTCTTCTCCTTGGAGGCCGCAGCTGACTTCATTACATCCTCCGTCTGCAGCATGCTCATGTTCCACGTTGCCTGAAGACCGAAGGAGAGAGAGACTGAACTCTCAGTCTCAGTGAGTAATTCATTCAAACTTTTTTTTTTTTTTTACATGTCAGATTTTGGACTTCCAATGATATCTACTTTATAAAATGTGCCCCCTAGTAGGATACAGTTACCCACCCACCTTATCAGAAAACTACACTTGTTTAAGAGACCCATGGGTATCTTTCTTGGGTTTGTGTTTTTGATAGCCTATGTTGTTGCCACACTGATGTGTGTGGTGTTGTGAGCATCCTTGTAGTATTGAGCCTCACCATGTAGTTCAGGCCCTCTGCCACACTGTGGTCTCTGGAGTAGATCAGGTTGACCTTGGTTCCCTGGACAGCCACAGGGCTGCGGCCTGCTATCTCCCCTGCCATCTCCAGAGCTCCAGCCATCAACGCCTCCTTGTCCGGAAATACACGGCTACACAGGGAAAGAGTGTATGAATACACAAAATCAACACGCATACGCAACAAATACACATGCACGCTGTATCCATACCTGACTAATCCACTTTCCTTGGCCTCATCGGCGTACATCTTCCTCGCTGTCAGAGCCAATTCATTCACCAGGCTGGAGAAGCAGGAATATTATACAATACTTGGCAGCACTCATTGTTCCTGGGTGTATGTATGCAAGCTAAGGGACTACCACACAACATTGTGTTGTAATGAAAGCATATCAAATGCTTGCTCTTACCTGCGGCTCCCAATGACTTTAGGTAGGCGCTGCAGTGCCAACGTCAGCTGTTAGGCCTATATCCACTTCCTGTAAGAGAGGCAGACCTTTCACATCACTCAGAGATACAATGCAGAATGCACAAGTACATTTTTCTCATCATTCTGCCTATCCTTTACTATGAGAGTCCCCCTGGTGGTTGCTACAGAAAACACATATGAAAACAGCTACCAGTTTGGGCCATTGTAGACGGTACGATTTTAGCCCTTTTATGCAACGATTTTGCAGTCCCAGACAAACTGTCCAGGTCGTGGGCAAATTCTTAGGTCGTAAACGATTGTTGAACATCTTGGCTCGTTCGGTGTGACAGGGTCTAGGTCTGCCGATTTAAGTACCACTACGTGCGGTCCAGTGGAGGCTGCTGAGGGGAGGACTGCTCAACATAATGGCTGAAATGGAGTGAATGGAATGGTATCAAACACACAAAAACATGTTTGATAGTATTCCGTTCACCTCATTCCGGCCATTATGAGCCATCCTCCCCTCAGTAGCCTCCACTGGTGAAGTCCGACAAAGTTCTGGCAGTGTCAGATTTGTTTTGCCTTTATCATGTAGTGTGGCTGATGTCGATCGTGGTGACTGACCAATAGGAACACTGTCTGAGTGTGCACCCAATAATACGATAGTGAATAGTCAGATGAATATAATAGTTTGATCTAAACGTTTACGTGCTGTGCAAGAAGAGCGATTTCCCTAATAATCTGGTTTACGTGACATTTGAAATCAGGCTACCTGATGAGATTTTGATAAATGCATTCTACCAGTGACAGTGTTATTTTGGGGAAGCGTATTTGATTCAGAGTTCGGACATATAAAGTCTGCATGTGAAAACTATTTCTAAGACACCTACTTTTAGTTTTCCGCACATAAGCATAGTTAGGCTTGCGCTGTAGGCACATGTGCAGATTAAATACACAGCTGCAGTTTATGTCGGCTGACATAGCCTCGCAAGCCAATCGCAGAATGAAGACAGAACTGAAGCAAATTGTTCAATCTGGCCAGGTTGATTAAAAGACTTTAATTTGGTTACATCGCAGTCTGACGTGATAATCGTAAAAGGCTGAATCCGACATACAGTCTGCAAAGGCCTTTAGATGTCCCCTGGACCTTGGTCCTCATGGAGTTGATCATTGGGGATATTTAAGCCCACTTACCTTCACCTGAAACCAGGCATCCTGAGTGCAGAGACGGATATCACAGGATGTGATCAGATCCACTCCTAACGGAACACACGTTATCACATGACAAGCCTTTACAGTTTTATTGCAGAACACCTTCACGGGAGAAGWGAATCACATTTGGAAAGAATTAATAATATATGAAGGCTTTTGCAAGACTTCACTGTCACAAGCAAATCAATAATACACCACCAAAGCTCACCTCCTCCAACACAAGCGCCCTGCACTGCCACAACCACAGGCTTTGGACACTACAAGAAGAAATGGGATGGTGGAAAAGAGAGAGAATGCATTTGCCTACTTGTCCGCTATCAATCCCTAACATAACGTGCAGGAGTAAGTATTTCACAAGTTCATATAGACCGTTTCAATGACGGTGAAGGTTTCCTGGTACTTGGCGATGATGCGTCGCATGTTCCAGGAAGTCCTGGCCATGTCGTCCCCCTCAGGCTGTAAGACTTCACTGGCCATGTCCATGAAGTCAACGCCTACACACAGTCATTATCCGAAATATCTTCTTCTTTTTTTTTACTGGTATACTGTTATGTTTGGTATATTGCTGGTACATCCTATTGATAAGCATCACCCAGTTCAACATGAGACAATTGTAAGCCTTTGGGAAACATCTTACCAGCTGTGACAACCTTTCCAGCACCTGAGATGACAACCACCCGGCAATCCGGGTCCCCAGCTATCTGTGTAAAGCACTTTCTGAGAGAAAATGGGGGTGTACGGTGGAAGAGAAAACACATTTAAGACATATATGATTCAAATAAATTCATGAACACCGTGCTGTAGTGCTGGACTACACAAAAGTACAACTAGAAAAACAGGAACGCTTCAGCTGTGTTCAAGTAGTGGTGTTTGGGCCAGGTGTTACCTTCAGAAGGCTTTATTCATGGCATTGCGTTTCTCTGGTCGGTGCAGCTCTACGTGAGTGACAGCTGTGGTAGGTTGACTGACAGACAGGGTGGTAAAAGGAGGAGTGGGGCCTCCAGGAGAAGAAAAGTCCCTTACAGCACTGAGACCAGGTAGCCACAGACTCCTGTCTGATGATCAGCACCCAAATGAGAGGTAGGGAACAGGGTTGATAGAAAATTAAATACAAAGAAAAATTCATTGAATTAGAGCAACATAGTTCCAGTAATAGTTATTTGCACTGTTATGATCTAAGACCTGCTTAACCACCTTGCTATCCAGAATAGTGTTGCATAGTATTCAACTTCCACCTACTTAGCCAAGACGCTAACCAAACAGTTTACATTAGCTGGAGTTTAGTATTAGCTAGCAATTTAGCCAACAGTGTTGACATCTAAGTAATAATCTATAGCCAAATTAGCTAACTACAGTAGCTAGCTAGCGAATCAGGTCCCGGTTTCCAATAATTATGTTGCCAATGACTTTTCCTAATGTCAGGTGCCTAGCCTTGCTAATTGAATGGATGCGACCTGTGCACAAAACATACATTTAGCTGAAGTTAGCAACGTTTTAGAGCCGACAAAAACCCATGCATCTTAATTAAACACTCAATCCTGTACACTTACTTTTCATGAGCGCTGATCAGATAATTAATGGTATTGCCATTTGACTAAATCAACTCGAGTAAGGAAACAAATGAAAGGCGTGATTTCTAACGTGATTTGCCAGTTGTAGCACGGCAGCTAACTGGCTGTCAAGTTTTTAAAAAGTATTGTTTTTCAAAGCTAGCCTAATGCAAAAATATACAGAAAAGCAGACAATAGTGTGCATTATTACTGTGAACAAAGAACTCATGCTGTAAATGCAACAATCTTAATATCGGTTCCATTAATCTAGCTGGCGTAACATTTGAGTTACGGGATGGAGGAAGGCTAAAAAGCGTTCAATGGGGCAGGCTATATTCGCGTTTCTATTCAATTATGAGCGAAATAATTTAACAGAACAAATACAGGATAACGTTAAAATTCTTACAATAGTTGTTAATAGTATAGTCGAATAACCAAATTGTTAACTGGCAACCTGGAATAAAGTTCCTTTATTGAGGGCTCTCAAAAGATACATTACTTGAAATTGATTTTTATTTCTTCCAACAAAATAAAACTATCCTTCCTCAAATGCAGACTTGTAGAGGCATGGTACTGAGCAGAAAGAGATTTTTTTTAAACACATGGAGTAATAAAAGAAGCAAAACAATACTTATACAAAAGCTTTTCCTTATTTCATCCATCCGGAATAAAAACAATTCTCTACTTTACCAGTTCACACAACTCACTTATGAGCTCAATATCAAATAAGGACAAACCGATATGACTGCGGACAAACTCATTAACTGCCTAAAACAGACATGGTCAAAATAGGGTTGAAGACTGTAGGGACGATGGTTTGATGTGGAACATTGTCCATGATTGTGGTGGCTGTTTAGGTTGCATGCTGAGCGGTAGAAAAGCACAGCTTGAGGGTGTATGGGTACGGGCCAGCTGAAGAGACGAAGACAGAAGGTATTAGAAAACAGCAATCACCACCCCACACCATTTGAATAAACAGTGAAATTACTTTTCATACATAGGCCTAGTGCTTAAACACTTACTTGCGTTCTTCATCTGGTAGTGGTTTATCATGGACATGGCCTCCATGGCGTCGTTGATCGACTCCCACTCCAACAGCCCTGAAGAGCTGCGCTCACCTGGACCTGCACCTAAATAAGACAGCCCAACTCAGTTTAGCACCACTGTCATGCATACCAAATAGTATGTGGTTTCAAAATGACATCTAAAATGTACACTTACTCTTTCCCGAGAAAAGTTTGATGTTTGCAGGGGCTTTGACGCCAACATCTTCACAGATCTGAAAAGAACAAGACAGCGGTCAATTGATGATTTGTTTAGTAGGCACATTGGGTCTTTATTTCACTGCTCCCTACATAAAATGGTTCACCAGCATGCTTTGGGACTCACCTGAGTGAAAATCTCTACGGACGAGTCTGGCTGGGCGTTGAAGAAGTGCAGGACGCTGCTGGGGTGCTGAATGCGGTTCTTGGCAGCCTGTTCTGGGGAGGTGAAGCGGTTGTTGCGGGAGCCGTGGAAGTCCTTAAAGCTGGTGCTGCCGTCCTCCAGCTCGTAAGACTGACCGGGCATGATGGCCTGCTGCTTAGACACACTGTAAAGGAAAAAGAGCATTAGACTGAACTTGTATAAGCCTCACAGAACAGTCACTTATTATGGCAAGAGGCAGCGAATAAGATTAAGCACTAACTTTACATGACAAGGCACTGAATGAACAGGCATTTCGGATATACATCTTACCAGACGTTGAGCTTCTGTCCAAACAGAAAGTTGTTGTTGAGGTGAGTGATGGCTCGGTCCACAGCGTAACAGTCTCCCATCTCCACCATGGCTGCTCCTGGCTTACTCTTCATAAACTTCACCTGAGGTAGGGGACCAGATATATGGAGTCACTCAATACCAGCATGCTCTTGTTGAAATAACTGCAATGGCTTGCCTCCTTTCCTTCCACACTTACCCGCTCCACGTTGCCATAGAGACAGAAAACGTTGAACACCTTGTCTGCATTCATCTTGGCAGGCTCCAGACCGTAGACCATGACTACAGGGGAGTCTGCATGTGCACTGTACTCGCCGGGGGGTGGAGGGGGAGGGCCGTAGCCAGGTCCCCCGCCGTAGCTGTGTGCCCCCCCTCGTCCCCTCATGGGAGGACCCATGCGACGGCCCTCGCTGTAGTGTGGGGGCGGTGGGGGGCCATAGCCGCTTTCGTCGTATCCATGGTAACCGCCAGCTGGGAACATAAGGGACCACAGACTCAAACCGGAAACACGGCTTGATAGGGACAAAGGGTAGACATTCCAAAGAAGTGGTCAACTTCACCATGACGAAAACATTTGGTTTTGAAGCAAGGTTGGCACATTCCATTATCAGGTGAGCTAAGAAAATGTACCACACCACTTCGCTGCCACTGTGGGGTACCCATTTTTAGTCATACATTTTTACCCGCCACCTGCAGGTGAATTTAGTGTGAGGAGAGCACTACAAAGGGCCAGCACGTGTGCGTCCTCCCTGGGCCTAAAGCCTTACCGTACTCTGGAGGGTGGTCTCCCAGCAGAGCCGGCGCTCTCACACGCTTGTTGGGGTTGGCACTCCCATCTTCTGAGGTGATGAAGGCAGGAGGCAGAGGAAGGAAAAAGAGGGGAAGAAGAGCAATAGATCATTTGGAAAGAAACAGGACAACGCAGCGCAGTAGTGGATGTTCAATTAGAATTAAGGAGAGCACACAAGACCTCCACATCTAGAGAAAGCACACTAACTGTAACTACTGAACAAAAACACATCTCCATAGTATATCTACTGCTTCAGTCATGGCATTTTGATGCCAAAGGTTGGATAAGTTTCTATGACAAAATGAATGTTAAATTAACAAACTGTTATTACTACAGCTAAGAATGAATTAACAAATGCTAACAAGTAAACAATCCTGAATGCTAGATAAATCCTCCATTTTAAATGTTTTAGCATATGGTATAAGGGAGAACGAGGTGGGTGAGAATGAATCCAACAGAAGTCTGCAAACACACCTCCAGCATTGCTCCCATTGTGATCAGCTTCTGCATCTGTACAGGTACACATCTCATACACATTAAATTCAGGCCAGGTTGAACACATTCACCCACACATGGATAGTTGATAAAAATTCAGAAAAGCATCACTGGTGCACTTGAAGAATTGGACCATTTCAACATTCTACAATTTAAACTATTTTAATACATTCAGTCCATTATCTCCATACCATAACTAGGATATACAAATAAGAAAACGTCACATTTTAATTCTATCTACAAGTCTCGAAAAATTAAAATACTACATATAGCCCCTTAGTGAACCACCCAAACACCAGCTTTATTCAGACAAGTCATTCAACAGAGGACAAAATGCCCACAGGGAAAGCACTACAAGTCCCCTCCAAGGGGAAATATGGTGTCACTGAGAACGGGGGAGTGGAACACCATATAAAGACAGAAAAATAACAAAAATACCTTCAAGGACGACAATATCACAATATATTTTTGAAGACACCCCGAGTGTAAGAAATGGAACATGTGTTGTGTAACAAACTGGGGATCAGTTTACTTACAGCATGGATATATTGGGGGACAAAGACTGAGGCTGGAGACACTGGCTGTTATTTGGCAGTGGGTCCATTACTTCTCTCCGTGTTCATTTCATCCTTTCACTCCACTCCCCTTTGGATGAACATTTCCACCATAGTCGCATTTCTGCCCGTTTTTTGTGGCAATTTCCATTGTGGTTGGTGGTCCACTCTCCAAGTGTCTTATCGAACACACGCCAATGGCAAGCCGCAAAGCAGCCATTTGGCACATTTCAGACCTGGGTCCTCATTAGGCGCAAATTGCCAGACCTGCGTCACATGGAAGGTGTTACACAGGTACTAAAAAAGGACAAATTTCCACAAAAGAGCTGCATTCAGAAAAAGATGGAGAAACTAGACAGGGATGCATGTTGCAAGAACAGTAGAGGGAGGAAAGGAGGGGGGGAAAGAGAAGAGGCAAAACGGAACACCTGACTCCATGAGGTATGCATATATGGGGAGAAAAATATGGTCTGTCTGAATGTGCGTATGCTTGTAGTGTCTTCATCAGTTGTCTGTTGTATTCCTTCCCATGTGACTGGCTACAGCCTGACAGTGACGGTGCGAATCATCTATGGAGTCAGTGCTGCAACAGGAGTGGAGGGTTTTGAGTAGTGTTTGATATGTTAAACACCAGGAGCAGGGCACAAGAGAGCAAAACCACCTGCACCACCAAAGACAGGCAGGTACAGAGAACAGGACAGGGCTGTGTAGTCTTGAGCAACTGGTTTGTATCAGTATGGTTCATCTGTTTTGTGTTTGTGAGCATGCTCGTCACTACGGGTCTCTGGATGTTGTCTTTATAGGGTGGGTCTCCTGTGGATGTGTATCAGGTGATGACTTGCAGGTGAGATCTGGGTGATGGCATGTTCAATGTGTCAGGCATGTCTTGCTGGGGTCTCAAAACTGGGAGGGTGTGGAAAGCACAGCTTAGTGCCAATGTACTAGCAACCAAACCCCCCATGGAAAATGTGTCATGCCATAGAAAAGGTATAGGGGATGTCTTCGTGGCTTTGGAGCTATGCGGTTGCAAGTGGATGTGTCCTTATTGACGTAGGAGCGGTGAGGTCGAGGTGGTGCTGAGAGTAGTGTTGATGGCAACAATGTGTCTCCGATGCATATATGGAAATGTGTTGCTCCAAAGTGTTCCGACGAGAAGCTAGAATGGCTTTTGTTTTGCAGTATGGTCTATGCTTAAAGTAGCCTGAATAGACATACAGATCTATACATTGGCAAGTGCACTGGGAATGAAAGGAGCAATTGACTGTCACAGTAGACCCAGCTTCACAAGAGACTCAAGTGGGTATCTATGCTCAGACTGTCTAGTCTTACAACTTGATGTATCCATGGGCAGTGCATCAGATTGGTTGCCAAGGCAAAAATAATACAGAGCACTCAGTATGTATAAGTATATTTTTTACACAGGCATAACGTCACGATCAGACACTGCTGAGAAGCCATCAAGCAGATATATTCAGACAAGAATGGCTCAGTGGTGAGATTTACAAGCAACATTCTAGAATGCTTCCTTCCCTCACAATGAATGAGCAAAAAAACGGCCACCGCCACGCTTCGGTTGCAAGTCAGTCATCGCCAAACTAGAAAAGATGCATGCCAGAACTCACAGGACCTTGATTTGGTACCCTTAGTGCCCACATACCATTAGATCTGATAGCACTGGGTTAAGGAGGCCACTTTTTAAAATGTATTTTTCATAAATAGATGTACAAGTAAAAGCCTTGAGCAATAACTGTAGTCTCTAGTGAAGAATATCTGACCATTCAGCTGCTCCTTTCATCCCTAGCATGTCTGGCTGTGTGACGGACGGTGTATCAGCACTTCAGTTATAATGCCACTGAAATGGAGCCCAATAGAAGAGTTAACTGTAATTTGCTAAACCAATATTACAGCTGGTGAGAAAGATACCAATCCAGCCCTGCGACCATTTGAAAGAGTTGGAAATTGAGCTGGTTAAAGGAGCACTTCCTGTGCTCAGTGGCATTACCCCTGAAGGTCTACCATCCAACCCCCCTTCCCTCCCCCACAGTGGCAGTAAGGGTGCTGGTAGTGTCAGCAAGGACCACAGATGGCTGTGTGCGTTACCTTGACCACTCAGGTTGGGGTTGGTGTAGTCCCAAGTGTCCTGGTCATTCTTGAACACATTGAGACGAATTGGCTGTGGGAGAATATACAAATTAATTCTATCAAAGCATTTTTCAAAGTCCATTTCATGCAACACTAGAAGCTCTATGAATGTGCTTGTTACTCTACCTTGGCATATTCGATCTTCAGGGTGCAGCAGCCAGAGTAGATGTCTGCCCCGTTGAGGGAGGCCTTTGCCCTCTGTGCACTCTGCACCGAATCAAACGTGTTGGGAGTCAAGGAAAGGACATGCAGACTACAGTTCTGAGAACAGCACCTCGCGCAGACACCATAACACGTTCCGGTAATTCCGGAGCTTATTGTTTAAGCCCTTGTTTACAAGTCCTTGTGCCAATACATTTTTTTTATTTTTTTAATATAGAAATCGGGTAAATAGTCTATCAATCATTACATACAGTATGTGCTACAAACAAATGACATGTTCCAGAATGCAGGTTGCCTGACATGGTATGTAGAGACAGTATGCCAATTTAAAATTCCAGACATGTTAGTTTCACCAAGGATTACCCGAGAACATGCAACTGTTTGACAAAATACTTCATTTTCAACAACAAAAAATTTGTGGCAAAGGATATTCCACCATGGCCTGAACACCATTCTTCCGGAAGATGACAATCCTCTGGACAGGGCCGCAGTTATTGCAGACCGTGTAGAGCACATCCTGTAGACAAGAAATTCACAGAATCAGAAATAATATTGAAGTACACAGCACAACAGAATCAACAGGTTAGGTAGAGGTGGCCAGCACTTTACCGTGGTAACGGGGTAGATTGGGTTCATGATGGTGAGAAGTAGCACATTGTTGACACTTCTAGAATCGTCCGGGTCACCCGGCCGGGAAATCTTCTGGCTGGTGGAGTAGTTGACAAAGGCTGGGTGCCCGGAAATGTAGATCTGGTTGTCATTGGCATACGTCACAGCAGTACACGACCCATTCAGATCCTCGTACTCAACCAGGGCTTGACGCTTCTTGGGCATAACCACCACATAGCTGTAAACAAAACAGTTATATTAATAAAGGACACATAACCAAGTCAAGAGGACACGGTATCTTTACTTGCTTTGCTTACAGACCAGAGGTGACCTAGCCTCCCCTGGAGTGCTTCTGGGTGAGCTGGCTTTTGTTTCAGCACTGCTCCCACCCACCGGATTCTAGCTGCTCATCGGAAACTTCAGCTGAATCAATTGTGTTAGAACACAAGCCTGCACACCCAGAAGCTCCGCTGAGGTAAAGATAGCGATCACTGATTTAACAGTCACCAACTATAAATGGTTGCATTGTGTGGAGCAAAATTTAGACCGTGAAATGTGTGCATTGTAAGTGAAGTAGCCCGGGTACCAGTCTGCTTCTGCTTGAGCCATTTCCCCATTGTCGTGAAGAAACATGAAGATATTTTTTACGCAATGTGCATATTCATCACCTAATAGCTCCAAACTCCTGCAGAGCCTCCACAAGGTCAGCCTCTGTAATGCCGTCCACCAAGCCCCTCACATGCACAACTGGAGAGGGAAGGGTCTTATGTGGGTCATCATAGCCCTCCTGCAAAAAAGAACGGGCCCATTATCTCCATCTCTTCATTCAAAGACTCAAATCATGGACACTTACTGACAGTTGTGGCCGCGTCTCGTTATGCATTGTTGTCTCTGCCTTCTTGCCCTTTGTGCTGTTGACTGTGCCCAATAGTGTTTGTACCGTGTATTATGCTGCTGCCATGGTGTGTTGCTACCATGCTGTGTTGTCCTCTTAGGTCTCTCTTTATGTAGTGTTGTAGTGTTTGGTCAGGTATTATTGTGTAATTACAATCCATTCTATTTCCAATCTAAACCCGATTTTATTCACCTTGGCGGGAAAGATTAACACTACCAGACGAAATGTCATGTAGTAGGGGTAACTATTCATCTTAAACTGTTGGGAATATTAGTAAGGAAATGCATTTTGTTATCCCTAATATTACGAGAACATGGCCCCCGATAAGGTGCATTTTTGAGAATGTTAAAATATTGACTAGGTAAAGTAGCAAACTAATTAGCTCGCTAGCTAGTTTCAGGCTACATCAAAGAGCGAGTCAATAATGCATCTAACTAGGTTTATTTCAATTTAACACACCAACTCCTGTTCGTTGCCTGGCAAAACGACACCGCTAGGCTAGAACAAAGCAATAACGCTACCACTAGCTAACTACCGTATGATTTGTGGCGTGGCCTGAATTGTACCCTCCCATTCAAACGAAAAAAAGGCCAGTTATTAACGTTAGACAATTGTTGAAAATACAGAACTAGCTAGCCAGTTAGCTACATTGAGAAAAGTTTACTCCACTGACAATTTAAGTTAAACATAAAAACAGACCGAAAGGTATTCCACAAAAAAAAAAGTTTAACATCGTGGAACAAGGGAAAGCGAGCTAGCTAACGTTGCTGGGTGCAATATATTTTTGAAACGCCGCGTCATGAGTATGTGAGACTGTTATTTAAAGAGTACATTTCAATGCATGTGCTTAAATGCATTTTGTTATATCACAGAAATCAGCATTCATTATTTACCGTTGTCATTCCGTCGTTGGTTTTTAGTCTTTTCGTTGCCCTACCGCCTTCGTAATAACGGCCTGCCATAGCCATGTTGTCCCAGTTAATAAGGTTGGTAGCAGTGACAGTATGAAATGGACCGGAAAGGATTGAAAAAGACGAACATGGACCCGCCTTGAGGAGTCCGCTGCGGTTTCCAATTGGCCCAAAAGGCACGTCAATAACGTCATCACCAATTTAGGACCAGTTAAAATGCACAAAAGACAAGCGCTTCTGAATATCTTATAGTCAGAGCTCAAACCACTAATACTGTATTGATCAGTTATCTGTAAAAATAAAGTTAAGATAATCTTTATTTCTACAATAAATACAATTTCAAATCAGGCGAGTGATCTAGGTGGTTACAGCTTTTTGAGAATGGACTTTAATCGGCAAGGTTGAAAAGAGCCAAGATTACACATATACCACAGCTAAGGGCTGTTTTTAATGTACGACGCATTAGGTGGGGTATAATTTTGAAAATGAAAACTTATTGACTGCAAACCATTTTTCATGGCAAACATACCATTTCATTTCCTTTTTCACTATAAAACATCTCCATGTAAGAAACATTCTGTAGATGTTCCCAATTTTCAAAAGAATAACACTGAATTAATGTGTCGATTTATTCCAAAATCTGCCCGTGTCATAAACCAAGGAAAGCAACATTTAAAGTATTTTACAGCTCTAACGCAATGCCACACTGAATATAGTAGATAAGAAATAATAACAAATACAAAGTTCTGGTTCACAAATCCCACTTCTGAAATTAGCTATTTGAACTGTTTTGACACACACAAAAGCCATTTTAGGAATGTGACATGTAAGGCATGCATGGTTAGATATGAAGCTAATCCTGTAGAGTAATTATACAGCATCAGAAAGGTAGGGGTAGATTCTAATCAATGCAGGGAACAAAGACAAAACAAATAGCTGCAAGGCTAAAGCCAGTTGGTTGGAGGGGGACAAGTTTAGTCTTCAAATCAATCTTCGCCTGGGGTGGGGCTCTTTTTCTGGCTTGGAGATCTGGAACGACTGAAACAGACAGCGAAGGGTGTAAGTACAGGGCAGACACAGCATGTCCAATCAACAGGCAACCCGGCACCCATCTTGTCCCAGCATGTCCACTCAATAACTAGCCCAGCAGCCATCTCAGAACCAATCACAGCTCCAACCCTGCTGGCCCATAATCAGTGGTGTAAAGTACTTAAGTAGTATTTTTACTTAAGTGGTATCTGTACTTCACTATTTTTTTTATTTTTGACAACTTTCACTTTACTACATTCCTAAATAAAAGTATGTACTTTTTACTGCATTTTACCTGACACCAGAAAGTACTCATTACATTTTGAGTGCTTAGGAGGACAGAAAAATGGTCTAATTCACACACACGTATCAAGAGAACATCCCTGGTCATCCCTACTGCCTCTGATCTGGCAGACTCACTAAACACATGCTTCGTTTGTAAATTATGTCAGTGTTGGAGCGTGCCCCTGGCTATCCCGAGTCATTTTCTATTGTCTCTTTACTTTTACTCAAGTACGACAATTGGGTACTTTTTCCACCACTGCCCATAATGCACTCTGTCCCACTACAAACAGTTTTCCTTGGTCAGGACACTTTATAAATACAATACATTACAGCTACATTGGATAGCGCCAACTTCCACTAATTATAACATGTGGGGAGGGGTAGCCTAATTTTGCATAATTAAATCAACAAGTGAAAGTTCCAGAGGTCAAGGAAATGGAAGAGCTGGGTGTTGAGACTGGGATGTTTTAAAGGGGGTTTGAGGTGATAAAACCATCCCTTGCATTTTCACACAATGAAACAAAAGACCAGGGTAGGATCTGAACTACGAATTGCACCCAAAACCCTAAACAAACACTGACCAAATAAAATAAGCTTGCCTTTTGCAAGCACACGTCTTTAGAATCCTACCTCGATATGGTAAACTATCACCTATGTGCAGACACTTATTTAAAACCCAAGGGAACAGTGCAAACATTCAAATAGGTTGACCTAATATACAGTATCAGGACAAGCACCATCATGTTATCTACATTCCCCCTAAAAAAAAATCCTACACTTATCACTACACCCAGGATAATATGTAATGTATCCAAAGATAATATTTAACACCCATATACCCACCCACAGACAGACACACACACACCTGTGGATTTGGACAGTGCATGCTCTGTATAGTTGAATGTTAGTGTACAGCATGTTAGGGAGTATCAGACTATACGTCTGCGTTCTGATCATGAATGACATTGACTCTTGGGTTTTCGTTACCTTTGGAGACAGTGGCAGAAACAACATGTACAGAGTAGCGACGGATTCTAGAACTTGAAGACACACTCGGCGGGTCTTGAAGTCTGATCTCTTGTCAGCTCTCCTTTCTCACCCTCTCAGAAGCTAAGCAAGAGGCCGGACTCTGTAGGAAGGGGGCCTTAACTTGTCGACTGAACTCGGCTCAGCGTTCAAGACTGTAGTGCGTGGGTTCTGGGAGGGAGAGGGGTGGGTGGAACAACTGTGTGTACGCGCGTAGGATGGATGTGTCTCGTCAGAACGACCTCTTTAACCAGCGTGGTGCAAGCTGATTTCTGGTCAGCTCTTTTCACCCTCAGGGAGGACGGTAACACAGCAAGGATGACCCTGGTCAGTGCTTGTGCAGTCAGTCGACTCCCCACACTCTTTAAAAAAAGGCCTGATGCGATTGGTCACTGGAGTCTGATCACGACAGATTTCTCTTTTGAGTTTGAGGTTCTCTCGCCCTCTGAAGCTAATCAAATTGAGGCTGGATCTGAAGGAGAAGAGAAAAGAGAAGAGCCCCGCTCCCCCAGCCCGTCACCCAAACCAGCCTCTCTTTCTCGGAGTACAGGCTCATCAGCTCTGTGTGCGACTCTCTGAAGCTAATCAAGGTCTGGCCTGGTCATTCTAGGAGAGGGACCTCCAAGAGAAAAGAACATTAAAATCAGGTATTTGTAAAAGATAAAGAGGGGGGGGGTTGGGGGTGGGGCAGTGTTCCTCACTTTAGCTTGGCGTGCGTTAGAGTCCCTGACTATTTCTTTCCCCTCCCCCTCCCTGGCCCCCATCTCCAGCAGCAGCCATCTCTCTGATGAGTTGTCGCTCTGTGCGTTCTGGAAGGTCCACTCCGCAGACTTCGGGTGAAGGCTGGTCTGAGGGGGCAGCTACCCACAACTTACCTGTTCACACCTAGCCCTGTCTAACAGATAGTAATATACCTAAACTTAAGCTGAGTGAATGTGGAGTGTCATCTCTGAAAAATGTGATTTTATGATTAAAAGAGGGGGGGGGGACTTCCAGCACATTTGCAAAACAATATTCCAAATCATCCAAATGCAGTATAATTAGCAGTATTGTACAATATGGGCTACAAGACAAAGCCAATCATTTTAAGTCATGGCATTTACACAGTACAGGAGCAGCTGTGAAGGTATAGGTTGACGAGGCAGAGAGCTTACCTATTCCTCTTATGGCTGGGAGAGCGGCATCTGGAGAGAGCGGGACGCCGAGCGCCCTCTGGCCCGGGACCCTGACCGAGAACGACTGCAACACAAAAAAACATGGGAGCAAAAACGCAGGCACCCCAACTTCAGATGGGATCCATAGACAGGACAGCTTTCAAGAGGAAATTATTGTGCAACTGTAATAGACAAGTGGCTTACCTCCTAACAGATGTCCTGGACTTGGACCACACAGGGGAGCCGGACCTAATATGGAAGTGAGAAGTGTTTTAAGTGTTTCAAGAAAATTACCTGTTTTGAAGCTAATAGATAAATTAAATGAAAACAATCATATCAATACATTTGCAGGAACAACAGGTTTGCTCAGAATAGAAATGTAGACTATACTTCCTATGAAAATAAGAAAAATGCAAATGCAAAATTAACCGTAGACAATTACCTCTTCCTATGTTTGGGATAAGATGGGGAGCGGTGCCTGCTGCTGTGTTGTGGGAGAGAGATCAGTATCAGCACAGGGAGAGGTTTGAATGACAGTAGCAAAAACCATGTTTACATACCGGTCATTGCTGCGGGAACGGGATCGATAACGGCTGCCACGTGACCTGCCACGTGACCTGGAACGAGACTGTGATCTGGAATACAAGAAACAGGCTGTGATGTCTCTAATACAGGGGTTTTCTGTGAAAGGTGGGTCGCCAGTTATGAGAAGACATCTATAATCACACACTATTTCTACTTAAATTGGATCGGAGGACAGTCAATTTCTCATTTGGGTCTCGAGCTGAAAAAGTTTAAGAACCCCTGCTCTGATATATAACCACAGTAGTGAAATATAAAGAGGACGGCATTGCCCCTCAGCAGTTGACGAATCCAACCAGGTCAGCATATTGTCTGTGCTTAATTGTTTCTCAATAACAGTGACATTTTTCTCAAGCCTAGTTATACTGCGATGTGATAAGAACAATGTTGCATAAAGGGAAAACTTTGCAGAATTATGACTGCTACTGGCAGTATATCAGAGGCAGATATTGGGCAAGAAGAATACCTTCTCCGACGACCTCCACCCCTCTTGCTGAAACCGTAGCAGTCGTAGGCATAGTGGCCCCTGTCCCCAGACTGGTAGCAGCGGTCTTGAGGGTCAAAGTGTTGACGGCTGGGGAGGTCATGTTTTGTCTTCCGTGACATGCCAGTGGACAACTCCACATGGATCCGAGAGGCGCACAGCACCCTGAGGTAGGGAGAGAGGGCAGAATATAGTGATAATAGGGCACGAAAGAAAACATGTAATACTGGGCAACATCTGCAAGATTATGGCCTGAATTACAACAATTAATATCCCAAAACTGAACACACACCACTTCAACCAAAATATGTATAAACTGATGTGAAAACATTATGGGCTGTTAAATGTGTAGGTCAATATAAAGTTACTCACTTTCCATCCATGCCTTTAACTGCCTCCTCTGCGTCACGGGCATTCTCATACTCCACAAAGGCGAAACATGCGGGCCTGGCCACCCAAACGCTGCGTAAAGGGCCATAGTAACTGAACGCAGGCTCTAGATCACTCTTACCAACACCGTTGACGAAGCCCCCAACATAGACCTTGCGATCAGTGTTAGGTGAAGAGCTGTGAGAAGACGAGTGATTTGACATCTTCCCACCTGAGGAGAGAGGGAGAAACTGTCAACACCCAAAATGAACCAGTTAATTAGCTAAAGTTAGTTAAAATTGAGCTGTGCTTGAGAGTATGAAACTAACTAGCTACTAATATAAATAGCATAGCTAGCTAACATTAGCTATAAATACAAGCTACCGTGGGCGTAACGTTAGCACAAGGGTAGCAGGCAGGAAAACAACTAGCTAGCCAGGGGTGTATTCATTACGGATACCGTTTACCGTTTAAGAACCAAACGGAAGCTAACAGAGCAAAACAAGAGTTTCTATTGGACAAATTCAGGTAGGTCCATCGCCGTTTCGTTCAGTTTGCTTTCATTTAAAGCAAACTGATTTATCGTTTTGCAACGGAAACGGCGTAATGGATACACCCAAGCTCGCCATTTTAGTGAATAACGGGGTATTAACTATCTCTGACAATGTTTCTTCCTAATTATAGTGTTGCTAGACATTTTATCGCTAGTGACATACTCAGTAAATTAACCAGAGACGATACAGCTAGTAAGATAACGTTGTATCCATTATAAAACTAGCTAGCTACACTAGATTCGATATCAAGTAGTTAAACAATGGCGTCCGCACGTTTACCTTTATCCCCACAGTTCCGCGATTGAGTTATCAGTCTCTGCTCAATTTACAGAAATAAAACATGGGCGAAATGTCTTAAATTATTTCTTATTTTGATTACTTATTTTACAGGATTTCAAATTCTTCACTAGCCAACAAACATATTCACTGTTCTGTCAGACTACCCGTGCAATAATGCACTTGCGCAGTAATATGGCCCACAACAGTGAGGTCATGTGTTGTTTTTCTGACATACAGGTTTGAGAGACGTCTTGAGTTTATACCTAAAATGTTCCAGATATGTATAAGTTTTTAGATATACTGAAAAAATATAAACACAACATGTAAAGTGTTTCATGAGGTGTAATAAAAGATCCCAGAAATATTCCAATCAGTAAACACTTTACAATATGCACAATATTCCATGCACAAAAAATCTTATTTCTCTCAAATTTTGTGCTCACATTTGTTACATCCCTGTTAGTGAGCATTTCTCCCTTGCCAAGATAATTAATCCACCTGACAGGTGTGGCATATCAAGAAGCTGATTAAACAGCATGATCATTACACAGGTACACCTTGTGCTGGGGACAGTAAAAGGCCACTAAAATGTGCAGTTTTGTCACACAACACAATGCCACAGATGTCTCAAGTTTTGAGGGAGTGTGCAATTGGCATGCTGACTGCAGGAATGTCCACCAGAGCTGTTGCCAGAGATTTTCATGTTCATTTCTCTACCATAAGCCGCCTCCAACGTCATTTTAGAGAATTTGGCAGTATGTCCAACTGGTCTCACAACTGCAGACCATGTGTAACCACTCTAGCCCAGGACCTACACATCCGACTTCTTCACATTTTAGAGTGGCCTTTTACTGTCCCCAGCACAAGATGCACCTGTGTAATGATCATGCTGTTTAATCAGCGTCTTAATCCATCCACCTGATAGGTGTGGCATATCATCTTGGCACAGGATAAATGCTCACTAACAGGGATGTAAAAAATGTGTGCACAAAATTAGAGAGAAAAAAGAGAGATTATCAGGTCTGAGACTAGCCACCCGGACAGCTGATGAAACTGTGGGTTTGAACAACAGAAGAATTTCTGTCAGACACCGTCTCAGGGAAGCTCATCAGCGTGCTCTTCATTCTCACCAGGGTTTTAACCTGACTGCAGTTTGGCGTCGTAACCGACTTCAGTGTGTAAACGCTCACCTTCGATGGCCACTGACACGCTGGAGAAGTGTTCATGTGATGAACCCCGATTTCAACTGTACCGGGCAGATGGCAGACAGCATGTATGGCGTTGTGTGGTGAAGCGGTTTGCTGATGTCATCGTTGTCAACAGATTATGGTATGGACAGGCATAAACTACAGACAACAAACACAATTGCATTTTATCGATGGCAATTTGAATGCACAGAGATACTGTGACGAGATCCTGAGGCCCATTGTCGTTCCATTTATTCGCCGCCATAGCCTCAGGTTTCAGCATGATAATTCACGGCCAAATGTCGCAAGGATCTGTACACAATTCCTGGAAGCATACTCATCAGACATGTCACCCATTGAGCATGTTTGGGATGCTCTGGATCAACGTGTATGACGGCGTGTTCCAATTCCTGCCAATACCCAGCACAGACATTGAAGAGTAGTGGGACAACATTCCACAAGCCACAATCAACAGCCTGATGAACTCTATGCAAAGGAGATGTGTCACGCAGCATGAGGCAAATGGTGGTCAAACCAGATACTGACTGGTTTTCTGATCCACGCCCCTACTTTTTTTTTTTAAGGTATCTGTGACCAGATGCATATCTGTATTCCCAGTCATGTGAAATCTATAGATTAGGGCTTAATGAATGGATTTCAATTGACTGATTTCCTTATATGAACTGTAATCAGTAAAATCTTTGAAATTGTTGCATGTTGCATTTATATTTTTGTTCCGTATATAATGAGAGAAAGTCTTGAACGGCAGCGTACTCAATGATTTGTAATGTAAGTTGTTATCAATGTCGTCTGTGACTTGTTTTCAACTTGTCATGCATAAAATGATTACACAGACACAGTAAGCGTTGAAAATAAATAAACTATATTCAATAAGGTTAACTTGAGTTGATTACATGGTTGTTTTTTCAGAACACATTACACCTCATGCCATAGGTTCTCCAAAACAAGTTTCATTTTTCTTTTCCTTTGTTTATCCTTTCATAAAAAATGTAATATAATTTATTACAGTATTGAATAAATGTAAATATCACATATCTTCTTTAAGTCAGTCACTATTCCATACAAATGTCAGGCAGAGAGAAAGGTTCACAGATAAAACTGCACAAAGGACACATTGAAGAGCAAGACCTGGGGTGGTTTACCCCAATACAGAAAGTTGAGGGGCACGAACACAGACACAGAAATATCAAACTCCAACAAACTGACAACCAAATGATCATGAGACATTCAGACATAGACAGGAAAAGTCAGGCTTTCTTTTCACAGCTTTTATAGGTGGTGAATAAGTAAGTAGACTGTTAACACGTAATCAAAAAATGACAATTCACCTGCTGCTCGACCAAGTCGACATTGCTCAGTTTGTTGCTAGCGTGAGCAGACCACGCAAGCAGCCACACAGCCCCAAAACTATTTTGGGATAACTCAATCCAAATGTAAACCTAGACGTCCATAACAGACCATGCTAACACACAATGTTCATGCACATAGGATGGCATTTACAGCACATAAAACATCGGGAGTGATATCTCATCTACAGCAATGGCAAAGGCCAGATAGTTAAATAGAAGTCATCAAAACACTTAACATTGTCTGAACATTGTAGACAGTTCTATTCAGGAAAAAGTATGTCATAACCAAGCCAATGACCACTGTAAAGGCCCTGTAAATGTCATCCTATGTATAACAACCCTGAACAAACTGACAAGGTTCATTGGAATGTCCATTACAAATTTGTATGTAAACATGCTAATCTCAAGTGAATTAAATAAATCTGTTGGTTGGCCGAGGGCAACAAACACTGGAGCAAATAAGTGTTTCACTCCCACTGAGTGAGCCGAGTTGACTGCTCATCAAGATGAAAGCAAAGAAGATTCGGCTTTATATTGCACATTGCTACCACTCTCTTTGAAGCATTGTAACGGTTCAAATGGTTTGCTTCAAGGAGCCGATGAACAATAAAATATTATTAATAAATATAAATAACTTAAATAATATGGGCAACAGAAATGTACATGTAGGCTACAAAAACATAGACACTGATTTAGTAGGAGAGAAATTAGACATCAGCTTGTGCTACATCAAATGACTAGTTCAAGGGGAAATTTGTCGTCAAATTGGACAATTAGAGAAATATCAAAATCAATATTACCTGCAAAAACCATTGGGTCTATGGTGCTTCCAGCATTATCAATATAATCTGAAGAGATAAAAAGTTTATTTTCAAAAGTTGACAAAGACTGGCAGTGGGGAAACACTGAGGGCCAAGGTAACTGAAATCTTTGTTTGATATTATATATGTTATACAAGCAACAATAAACATATTTATACATGACTATTCTCAAAAGAGCCTTTACTATTTTAATCAATAAATCTATAGTTGAGGGGGTCAATTTGTTTACTCACTTAACTTCCAAAATGTCATTACTCTTTAATCCACTGTTTGCATTTGTAATATTTAAATGTTAATCATTCTCACTGGTTGTACTGATTGACAACTCTACAGTTCAACTAGAGTTCCAAGTATCCTGAACTCTAAAATAAGTGGGGAAAACTCCCATACGATATAACATCTGTCTCATAGTATTGTGTAGCATATTAACTCAGAGCCTCACTGCTGTGTCCTATTTTCTCCTTTTCCACTTCAGAACACCTGGCAATACTGAGATAAACCCACCTCCATTTTGTGTCAGCGTTGTTGTCTTCTGTTATTCTACATGTTTTCTTAGTGACTCAGTAAGTCAGGTGATTGAACCACATGTAAGGACCGTGGACAGTCTTGTAACAGTTCACTACCCCTCCCCATCTCCCACTATCTTATTAATTGCACTTTCATCTCATTGAGATTGGGGCAGGGGTAACAATATATTATATAGTAGATCTTTCAAGAAGATGTAATTTCAGTTTGTATGTAATCATATTACCTCTGCTACTCTTCTTAACTAAGTAGTAGAGATTGCTCACTGGTTCCACATATTGCACACTAATCAATTTGGTTTCTGATGCCCACTCAAAGCATACACAAGACAAATAAAATTTGACTAAATATTAAGTACTAGACTTTAAGGCATTAAATGGGTATGATGCAGAATTACAGTAGCGACGATCAGTAGTTACTGAATAACAGTCTGTAGCTGATGAAAATTCACAGTTTGAAATGTAATCTATCCCAGATTCACTGTTACGCAAACGGGGAGGTTTGGATTTCAAAAGGTAAAAAAACAGAAGAATAGGAGCATTTGAACCAACACTGTTGGACAAATTGATGTACTGTAAGCCTCACTCCAAAATAAGATAATTTATATGCCATGTCTTAAGTACTGATGGTGGGCCAGTGTTGCTGTATTTGGGGGCAATTAGCTGGGGTTGGGTTGAGCTGATCTCAGAGCAGCCTTTACTGTAAACAGGTGAGGAGCAGAGGCAGTCTGCATGCTCTTCACAGGTCTGGCTGCAGTCTGGACCTTCTGCTTTATGTGCACTATTCTCACATAAAAGACACAAACACTATTCTCTTGTCACCACCCATGCATTATAATTGTTTTGTCCATGCCGGTGCTGGGCTGTCACTATTATTCTGTCATGTCATGCATCTCTACCCAGTATTCCACAGCAGAGGGTTACAGCCCTCCATACCTAGAAGGTGCTCCGCTATAGTATCACAAGTATCACAAACGAACCACGTGTTTTTTTTCTTCACAAATATTGACAGATTTCGATTTCGACAACAATATAAACATCTCGGTACAGAACTCTTTTGGTCCTGAAGTCCTACACAGGTGGCCAATATCCTCACATAGGATATATTTTGGACCAAACAAACACTACCCTCAACCTCACCACCCTCTGCTTTTACCTTTACATCCACCAAAGTACAAGGAATAGTTACTGTCCACTGAGCAAGCGTGGAGCCAAAGGGATACAGTATATAGATGTAAAGGTTTGACTTTATACCTGTATTCAGGTAAAGGATTGTTTTTGAAAAGTATACGTTAGATAGCGATACACTCTCTCTTGTAGTAGCATTCTACATTCTAGGAGATTAATGTGTTGCTTTGTGCTGTGCTTCAGTGGATAGTAACTCACCCTTGGGCAGTAACATCATATAATATTTACACCATCAATGTGCCTGCATTGCTAAATCATCATTTCACTCTCATTGTGGTTGCGAAAGGTCATAAAAATGTACAATGTCTCAAACATGATGGTGATGGAGGACTCTACTGTCTGCTGGAGTGGAATGCAGATCTATGATCTCCACTGTAATATCTGAAGTCCAGTGAGACACAACAGTAAGAGCCTCAAGAGCTGGATGTGAGACTTTCGTTATTCAGAGTCGTGCCTCCAGAAACTCTGTCTTCCCTTCATTCAGAAGTCCACAGATGAGGCAAATTTATATTTAATCCCTCTGGATCGTTAAAGTTCGATGGATGAGAAAGGATATCTCATCTCGGAGCCATAATTTACACAAGCTACCTGCAAAAGTCATTTTCCTGTGAAGTAAAAGAGGTTGTGACTAGTTTCTGAACCCCATGCATTATATCTATTTTTGGCCACCCTAACCCATCCCACCATATCTGTAGAGAAGCCCCTCTAACAAATACATATACACTCCTCTTGTATTTACACCAACACAGAATTGAGAACTTGTTTCAATGTCATGCGTAATTCCCACCTCCCCTGTATGGAAAACCATACAGTAACTGCAACTTGGGGCTTTCAGTTTTGTTGTTGTTTTATCTCCCATTGCTAAATGTAAACATCCTACTCATTAATCAACCATTTTCATGGTGCTCTGTCATAGCGACTGAAGATGGACCCATTCCACTACTACGCAGTGGTGTAAAGTAACTTTGTAAAAAATACTTTGAAGTACTACTAGTTTTTGGGGTATCTGTACATTACTATTCATATTTTTTGACAACTTTTACTTGTACTCCATAACATTCCTAAAAACAAATTGACTTTTTACTCCCATACATTTTCTCTGACACCCAAAAGCAGGACAGCAATATGGTCCAATTCATGCACCTATCAATATAACGCATTATCATCTCTACTGGCTCTGATCTGGCGGACTCACTAAACACAAATACTACGTTTTTTAAATGATGTCGGAGTTTTGGAGTGTGCCCCTGGCTGTCCGAAAATAAAAATAAATAAAAAGAAAATTGTGCGGTCTGGTTTGCTTTATACGGAATTTGATGTATAGCATTTACTTTCGCTTTTTATTTTTACTCAAGTCTGACAATTGAGTACATTTTGCACCACTGTACTTAAGTACATTTAAAACCAGATACTTTTAGAACAAGTAGTATTTTACTGGGTGACTTTTACTCAAGTAATTTTCTATTAAAGGTATCTTTACTTTTACTCACGTATGACAGTTGAGTACTTTTTCCACCACAGCTTCTACGTGTGTGGATTCTGTCTTTGAAAAGGAAACCCCCAGTGAAAGGGTGAAGGGGTACTGCTTTAAGGCCACACAGACATGGATTGAGTCGAGTGGATTGAGTCTGGTTCGCCTTCCCTGAAACACCCTGCAAAACACACGGCACTCTACCCTGCTTCAATTAAAGCAGTCTAGCTGGACCCAAAACCATGTCACGCAGCCAGCTGGAATGAATAGAAAGCCACTGCAACACTTAGTTTCTACACACCTGTCTGTCTCTTTCTCTCCTTCACTCTCCCTCTTTTACCACATGCTGGTTTACATTCTGAACATGCTTCCTTTGAAATCTCTCCTGTCTTACTTCCTTCGTCACTTCCTTGACCAATACTTTATTTTCTCTCCTTCTCTTCCTCGTTTGTCCAGTGAGTGTGTATAACATTTGAGTGTGCAATAGGAGGTTAATGTTAACTGGGCGTCATCCAGGCTCCAGGCCACACGCAACCTGTGTGGTGCCCTTGTTACAGTGTTGTATGTGTGTGTTGGTCTTGGTGAGAGACCACGTGTGCATTTGTTTGTGCATGCATGTAGTTATATGTACAGTTCATGTTTCAGTATGTGTCTGTATGTGTTTTGTATGTAAGTGTGTGTGTGTATGTGTATATCGGGTATGTCTACAGATCCCTTAGGTATTAGCGATCCAGTGATATTGACCAGGTCCCAACCTTTGGCCTGGGCCTTGTCCTGTAGTAGGTGTGTGTATTATAATAACTATAATGTATATCAGTGTTTTGACTAGTAGCCCTGTCTCTGCTCTCATGTGTCCTCTAAAAGCCCTCTATGTGGCAGTAGGCCTCCAGGCTGGAGAAGAGGACGTAGAGGAACCAGAGGCCCAGGAAGAGGAGGCTGGTGATGATGCGTGCTGTCCGCGGCCCGCCCAGCTCCCCCCCGATAGAGGGCCGCCGGCGGAACAGCAGCACACCCATGCAGATGAAGGCGAAGCTGGTGAAGAGGGTGACGGAGAAGGCCAGGGAGCCAGGGTCCACGCGGAACTCCTTGCCCTGAACGTTCCAGTAGACGGCCGCCACTGACCACGCCACCCCGATGCCCAGGAACACGTTGACCGCGTTGCTGCCAGTCACGTTGCCCACCGACGCATCAGCGTGCTGGTCCTGCGTGGCCGCCACCTTGCTGGCAAACGTGTCTGAGGAGGGAGAGAAGGGAGGGAGGGAGAGAAGGAGAGAGAGAGAGAGAGAAAGAGATAGGTGAAGTACCTGTCATCACAGCTGGTGAAGAGGCTGAGGGAGTAGGCCAGGGAGCCCGGGTCATGCTGTTGTCATTCCTTGTAGTCACACCACACACACACAAGGATTTCACTAACTGGACAAGCTGCAAAGCAGGAATTTCTGCTATTTCACTCTGAGTAATCGTATACATTTTTTTACCTTAACCCTATTACTGGCAACCTTGTACCGAACCCCTCATTAAATGAGGAATGGTTGTGGTATTTAAATGACATTAGGACATACAGTTGAAGTCTGAAGTTTACATACACCTGAGCCAAATACATTTAAACTCAGTTGTTCACAATTCCTGACATTTAATCCAAGTAACAATTCCCTGTCTTAGGTCAGTTAGGATCACCACTTTATTTTAAGAATGTGAAATGTCAGAATAATAGAAGAGAGAATTATTTATTTCTGTCATCACATTCCCAGTGGGTCAGAAGTTTACATACAGTCAATTAGTATTTGGTAGCACTGCCTTAAAATTGTTTAACTTTGGTCCCACAATAAGTTGGGTGAAATTTTCTTTCATTCCTCCTGACAGAGCTGGTGAAACTGAGTCAGGTTTGTAGGCCTCCTTGCTAGCACACACTTTTTCAGTTCTGCCCACAAACCTTCTATAGGATTGAGGTCAGGGCTTTGTGATGGCCACTCCAATACCTTGACTTTGTTGTCCTTAAGCAACTTTGGAAGTATGCTTGGGGTCATTGTCCATTTGGAAGACCCATTTGTGACCAAGCTTTAACTTCCTGACTGACGTCTTGAGATGTTGCCTCAATATGTCCACATATTTTTCCTCCCCCATGATGCCGTCTATTTGTGAAGTGCACCAGTCCGTCCTGCAGCAAAGCACCCCCACAACATGATGCTGCCACCCCCGTGCTTCACGGTTGGGATGGTGTTCTTCGGCTTGCAAGCCTCTCCCTTTTTCCTCCAAACATAACGATGGTCATAATGGACAAACACTTCTATTTTTGTTTCATCAGACCAGAGGACATTTCTCCAAAAAGTACAATCTTTGTCCCCATGTGCAGTTGCAAACCGTAGTCTGGCTTTCTTAATGGCGGTTTTGGAGCAGTAGCTTCTTCCTTGCTGAGCGGCCTTTCAGGTTATGTTGATATAGGACTCATTTTACTGTGGATATAGATGCTTTTGTACCCGTTTCCTCCAGCATCTTCACAAGGTCCTTTGCTGTTGTTCTGGGATTGATTTGCACTTTTCGCACCAAAGTACGTTCATCTCTAGGAGACTCACGTCTCCTTCCTGAGCGGTATGACGGCTGCGTGGTCCCATGGTGTTTATACTTGCATACTTTTGTTTGAACAGATGAATGTGGTACCTTCAGGCATTTGGAAATTGCTCCCAAGGATGAACCAGACTTGTGGAGGTCTACAATTCTTTTATGAGATCTTGGCTGATTTCTTTTGATTTTCCCATGATGTCAAGCAAAGAGGCACTGAGTTTGAAGGTAGGTCTTGAAATACATCAACAGGTACACCTCCAATTGACTCAAATGATGTCAATTAGCCTATCAGAAGCTTCTAAAGCCATGACATCATTTTCTGGAATTTTCAAAGCTGTTTAAAGGCACAGTCAACTTAGTGTATGTCAACTTCTGACCCACTGGAATTGTGATACAGTGAATTATAAGTTAAATAATCTGTCTGTAAACAATTGTTGGGAAAATGACTTGTGTCATGCACACAGTAGATGTCCTAACCGACTTGCCAAAACTATACTTTGTTAACAAGAAATTTGTGGAGTGGTTGAAAAACGAGTTTTAATGACTCCAACCTAAGTGTATGTAAACTTCCGACTTCAACTGTACATCTCTGTTACTATCTGTGGCCTGGTCAAACCCAGTGCATAAGTCACCCAGATAGGACACCTTAGAGCTAGGAGGTCTATACACACATCCTACCAATATGGCTGCCTGGTGAGGCAGAGGTACTTGAGCCCATAGTGCCTCTATTTCACATACATACATACTTCAACTGTATATACATAATCTCTCACCAGGAATGGAGGTGCCAAGAGCCACAAACACCACGGCAGTGACAGTGTCCCTGAGGCCCACAGTGCAGCCAAAGTGGGAGGCCAGGTCCCCGATGATGGCAGTCAAGATGCCGATGACCGAGATGGACACGAAGAAGCAGGCCCAGCCATTCCAGTACTCGGTGGGCGGAACGAAGGCGAAAAGAACCTTCCAGAACACCGTCAGAAAGTGCATGACGTAGTCGTAGCAGGATGGCAGACGCTCCTCACGCCCCTCCTCGTCATCATCATCACCATCCCCTGGGAGGTGGATACAGTAAAACATAAGAGACTTATGCACGCGCTCACACCAGTGGTGGTTGGTGCCATTTAAGATGAGGGAGGACAATACTCTTTTTTATAAGCATGGCCTTATTTCTATTACAGCATATTGGATGACTGTCATTCATATTCCATTCACCCAGATCAATGTAAAATCGATACGTTTAGACTACTATATGCCTATACCCATCATGAGGTTGCTACAACCTAGCCTTTGAATGAAAGTTTACAACGTAGGTGCACAGGTCGAGAGAAAATGATGATTAATCAAAGTGACAGACAGTGACACATTCAATAACGTCTTGCACACTCTTGCCTGCTTCTAGCTGATCTAGGGTGTAATCATTAGTCCAACAGTTGCAAACGACAGCTGTTTGTGACCAGGCGAAAAAACATTTCCAAGCCAAACCTTCATATCATAACCCCTAACCGCTACACACAGCCGTTGTCATCAAATTAGCTAACGTCATAGTCAACTTAGCTACTAGAACTAACGAGTTAGTAAACCCGCTACAATCATGCAGTACAGTGTACAGTCAGCAATCAGTTTAGCAGTTACACCGGCGGGCCCCGGTGGCAATGAATTAATAAAACCAAAAGCTTACCTTGATTTGGAAGAGTTCCAGTGCTGGATACCCATAGCCAGCTACCTAACATAGCATCCCTCTTTGTTTGAGTAGGCTAAACTAGCTTTCTGCATTCGCTATCTAAGTAAAACTGGGAAAAAATGACAATCTCTCGCTCGCCCTTCATTTTGGAAGAAATTAATTTGTTCAAAACTGTTCTACGATTGTCTTTCTCTCTGAGTCAACTACACACCACATTTTATGCAGTGCTAGCTAGCTGTAGCTCATGCATTCAGTACTATATTCATTATCTGATCCTTTGATTGGGTGGACAACATGTCAGTTCATGCTGATAGGTTGGAGGACGTCCTCTGGAAGTTGTCATAATTACTGCATATGTCTTTGGAAGGGGGTGAGAACCATGAACCTCCTAGGTTTTGTATCGAAGTCAATAGGAGGACGGGAACTAGATGTCCTCCGGCTACACCATGGTGCTACTCCAGAGTGCTGTTGAGGTTACTGTAGACCTTCACTGCAAAACAGTGTGTTTCAATAAATTATTTAGTATAGATTTATCTTAAAAGAATAACTTCACTGAGGATGGTCCTCCCCTACCCCCTCTGAGGAGCCTTCACTGGCGCGCACACGCACACACACACACACACCCCTGTGTTTTACTTGGTGAATTGTTATATGCATGTTTATCTGTAATGACTATAACAGTCCACCAGGGGGAGCTTTTACACCAGACACAGACAGTCAGACATCTCTCCCATTTACCTCAACACTGTGGAAGACAGCTTTGCTTCCTAAAGTTAATATTACACTTTATAATAGATATTACCAACATAAATATCACAGAAACCTTTTTATATGAAGTCTGCGGGTTTGGAATTATCACCTTTCAAACAAGTTGTTTCCTGTTATAATGAGGATCTGAAAATAAGGGACTGTGTCCTCACTTGTTTCCCCTTGACATTTCAAACTTAACGAGCAAGCAGCTAACACTCACTCCCTGAATGAAATGCTTGGGCAGCTCTTTGGAAGAACAATAAAGGACTCCAAATATTTTATGTAATTATGGCTCTGGACAAAAAGCACTCAGATCACTATTCAAAGCATGAGCAAGAAATTACATTCATAAAGCAGCTGTAAAGTCCTTCATTATGGCTCCAATCCAGGCTTGGGCAATGGCCGGCACGGGGCCGTATGCAACCCGTGACCTGATTCAATACGGCCCGTGGAATCATGCTCAGATCACATAAAGAATTTGCGATAGTAAAGTTTTGAAAAATGTATTTGTTATTCAAATTAAAAGCCCAATGAATATTCACTTTTGTGTAATAATTGTGGGATTAAAAAAAAGTAACCTTTATTTAACTAGGCAAGTCTGTAAATAAGAATTTGTTCTTTCTTAACTATGACGGCCTACCCGGGGCAAACCCAGACGACGCTGGGCCAATTGTGTGCCGCCCTATGGGACTCCCAATCACGGCCGGATGTGATGCAACCTGGGTTCTAACCAGGTACCGCAGTGACGCATCTTGCACTGAGATGCGCTTAGACCGCTGCGCCACTCGGGAAGGCACATATAAATAACTGCTCGAGGAAAGACAGTGAGTGACAGCTGACACGCACTTCGTCACAGTTACAAATAGTAGCTAGCTAGAAATTGCGCAAAAATTTGTTTTTCAAAGATTTCAAAGAAAAGGAAAGTAGACAATGAATGTAGGATGTTCCAGCAAATATTTATTTATTGAGGTATCAGGGAAAGATGTGTGCTTAGTGTGCAAAGAGAGCATCACTGTCTTGAAAGACTACAACTTGTTCCAACACTTCCAGACGAAGCATTCAGAGAAATATAGGAATATGTCTTCTGAGCAGAGGGCAAAGGCATTGAAAGAGTTGCTTTCTCAGTTGCAGAAGCAGCAAGGACTTTCACCAAACTTCAATCAGCAAACAACGGAATTGTGAGGGTCAGCTTTGTACTGTCCCACGAAACTGCTATACATAGCAAGCCATTCGCTGAGGGCAAATTCATTAAAGAATGTTTATTGACTCTGCAGCAATACTTTGCCCCGACAAGAAAGAGCTGTTTGAAAATGTTTCCCTGTTAAGTCGAACAGTTACACGGCGTGTTGAGGACATCGCAGAGAATGTGGAACAACAGTTGAAAGACAAGGTAAAGCATTTCACCTATTTCTCCTTTGCCCTGGATGAGAACAGTGATGTACGTGACACGGCGCAGTTGACATTCTTACGAGGCATAACCCCGGACTTTGAAATTACAGGAGGAGCTTTCTTCAGTGCAGTCAATGAAGAGCACAACCACGGGGAAATATTTATTGGAGGTTAATAAGTGTGTGGCAAAGCTGGGACTGAGTTTTGAAAAGTTATCCAGTGTGACCATTGATGGGTGCCCAAACTTGACAGGAAAAAACRTTGGCCTTTTGAAAAGGATACAAGATCAAGTAGCTGAGCTGAACCCAGAWCAGAAAAATATTTTCCTGCATTGCATTATTCATCAGGAGGTGATCTATAAATGTCTTCTGAAAATGAGCCATGTTGTGGATACAGTCACTACAGTGGTAAACTTCATAAAAGCTAAATCTTTAAACCACAGGCAGTTTGTCTCACTGTTGGAAGAGACAGAGTCGGATCATGCAGATCTCCCCTACCCCACAAACGTGAGATGGCTGAGTTTGGAGAAGGTGCTTAAAAGGGTGTGGGACCTGAAGTCAGAGATTGCTGAGGTTTTGCAAATAAATGGAAAATATGTGGATTCCCCTCAACTGCAAGATAAAGAATGGTTGGCTGATTTTGCCTTCACCGTGGACATCATGGCCCTCATGAATGAACTGAATTCCAAACTACAAGGGAAAGGCCTTTTTGCACATCAGATGTACAGCCTTGTCAAAGCCTTCAAGGGAAAATTACTCCTCCTGACCCGCCAAGTAGAAGCCAACAATCTCACCCACCTTCCAACACTACTAGTCTGTTCCCTGTCAGATGACCAGCGGGAGAAGTATACATTGCTGCTGCGTGGTTTGAACGGTGAATTTTCTTGTCGTTTTGAGGATTTCAAAGTGTTGGAAAATGACATGCTGTTGGTTTCCTCTCCTTTCACCTTCAATGTGGATAACGCTCCCACTGACCTGCAACTTGAGCTTATCGATCTTCAGTCTGATGCAGTGATTGTTTTGAATAGTTCTCCAATGTCACTGATGAGGTTCTATGCATCTCTCGATTAACAAAACTTTCCAAAGATTAGGAGTCATGCTCAGAAGATGTTTGTACTGTTTGGGTCAACCTATGTATGTAAACAGACATTTTCAGTGATGAAATATAACAAGGCACAGATCATCTCTTACGGACTCTGACCTCTCAGCAATCCTGCGCATAGCGACGTCAGAAACTATACCTGACTTCACTGCTCTAGTCAATGCCCATCAGAGACTTCACTCCTCACACTGATTGAGTAGTTTAAATGTAATGTTGAGCACTCTCTCTTTCTTGAGTTTTTGTGCATACCCGTTAAGAGTTAAGTCCGTGGTGCTGAATGCACAGTGTACTTTTCCCTCCGTGTAGTTCATTGGAAGTTTTAATAATGAAGATACCTACCAAAAGGAGAACATGGATGTGTTTTACTTCTGTGCATGTTAAAAAAGTTAAGTAGCTTATCAGGACGTGATTTACAGTAGATATATCTGTCAAAACGACATATAATCCTGAAATATGATTCTGTCCCGCGATGGCAATAATATATTCTAATGTGGCCCTCCATGGAAAATATTTGCCCGGGCCTGCTCTAGTCAGTGTGTGTGTGTGTATAATACAATGTCAACAGTGAGACTCACGTTATTCATCTTTCTCTCACTCAATAGAAATCACACACAAGCACAAATACCAAAAGCTGACCTGCGCTGACAGTCACAGCTTCCACGAACTGCTCCCTCCAGGAGTGAGTGCCAATCACAAGGGCCAAGTTGGTCTTCTTAATGAGCTTGTCAACGGTGCTCTGCCAATCACAAACAAAGAGCGCATAGTCAACATCCTATTATAGAGAAGAAGGCAAACTCATGTGCATGACCGGAACACTAATGGAGAATACCTAGAAGAGTTTGAGGAAGTGGCATCGTTACCATGAGAAGTGCAGTAATATTTCATATTTTATTAGGATCCCATTAGCTGTTGCGATAGCAGCAGCTACTCTTTCTGGGGTCCATTTCTTGTGTAATATGATTTCAGAATAGCAGTATTTGTTTTCACAGCAAACACTCATGCACACATGTGCATGCACGCACACACACACACACTGTTTATAAGGACACTCCCCCCAATCACAGCAAACCACATGATGAGTACTGGGATCCACTCAGACACTGAAGAAAAGCATCATATCCAGAACTCAAGTACTACTGCACCAAACTGTAACTTCCTCCTACTCAATCAAACCAATAAAAACATTCTATGAAGCACCCTAGCCAAACCCGACTGGATAGGAGGTTTCATTGGATAGAAAGGTCTCACCAATGTGGGTAAGCCTCTGTAAGACTGGGGACTACAGGTGATGGACATCAGCCTTTAGAAAACTGGGACATACTGTCCTATTCAATAATGAGTATGGTTACATGGATAGTTAGATTAATATAATAGTTTGATCAAAACGTTTACATGCTTTGCAAGAAGAACGATTTTCGGAATAATCCTGTTTACATGAAAATCAGGCTACTGACGGGAAAAATAAATGCCGAAAATCGGCAATCAAAATAAATGTTGTACCACAGAAGCCAGGTTAATTTTGCGAAGCCTATTTGATTCTGAGTTCGGACATATAAAGTTTGTATGTGAAAACCAATTCTAAGATGCACACTTTCAGTTTTTCCGAACTCACTTCACTCGCGCATAAGAGGGAAACTTTGGCTACCGGTGCTGGCATATGCATAGATCAAACGCACCGCTGGAACAATGTTAAACTTACATGTCCGAATCATTTGAAAGATTGCTCAGAAAACCAGATGTTTTAACCGGCGTATGTCTACTACGATTGAACCTTACGCTGATTTAAGATCAGCAGAGTAAAATGTTCACATGACTATTGCCATTGTCGGCCTACTGCCATAATCAGTTTAATATTGAATTATTAGAGTATGTTTACATCAGTGGAGGCTGGTGGGAGGAGCTATAGGAGGACGGGCTCATTGTAATGGCTGGAATGGAATCAATGGATCGGTATCATACAGAGCAAACATATGGAAACCACACGTTTGATTGTGTTCCATTGATTCCATTCCAGCCATTACAATGAGCCTGTCCTCCTATAACTCCTCCCACCAGCCTCCACTGATGTAAACGTATTCTATGACTGCCAGGATATAGGAGCTGCCTGGGAATACAGTATGTGATGCTCAGTGGTAGTAGTTTTTACTTGTTGATGTGGAAACTTCACCTGTGTAAACATTTCTCACTGGTCTTTTTTGCGTACACCGTCCACCCATCCATAGAGCTAACAATGCTATTAAATTATGTGACATTGATCTAGGATTTCATAAAGCCAAGTGCCAGTCATTGAAATTACTTGAGAGTTCAATTACCTGTTGTGTTTGTTTTGTGCTGCTACAAATCATGAGTGACAAGCGCAATCTTATTATGTATAATAAATTAATCAAGTCAAGAAGAGGCACACGGCCTGATTGGATTAAATCCCTAGGCATGTTGCTATAGGACTTAAATGAGCTAGCTGTTGTCCGTCACAACCGTTGGTTCACTTGACGAAAATATTGATTAATCAATTAGCTTAAACACCAACCCTTCTGAGGACCGACACTGGGCACAGTTGAGGGTCGTTCCACCTCAAAAAAATCCAATGCCCAAATCATCCTAAAGTATCTACAAATGGATTGTGTTAGTCAATGATGTTACTTATAGATGATTTGGATATGAAGCGTGAAAATGCTAATGTAGGTACGATTGACTTGCATTGGATTTCTTGAAGTGGAACGATCCTCAACTGTGCTCAGTGTCTGTCCTCAGATGGGTTGGTGTTAAACCACTGTGTGGCTCTGGGGCTGTATGTGATCTTGGATCAGGTTTGCCTAGTAGATAACAATGAATAAGATTATATGGAACTGATCGTAGATCAGCACGCCAACCATGTGATGCTCGATACATTTACTGAGCGCTGATGTGGCCAATCGAGTGAAGCAGGGGAGAAGAGGGGCTATATACCTTGAACTCATAAGACTCCTCAATGACCACCTCCAGCCGGCTGTGCTCCCCCAAGATGGGCTTTCCCATCTCTGCAATGCGTCTCGCCTCCTCCTCCTCTGCACTCATCTGGCCATCAGGATCCTCTAAGAGATAGAAGACAGGAGGGATGAGATCGATAGAACATTGAAGGGAATGAGAGAGGAGAGAGGGGGGGGGTGAGGGAAGAGAGAGAGAAATTGTAACTCAAACATGCCAACATGCCTCACAAACAGATCTTTCAAGGCCAGTGTCCTATGAATAATTGAGTTTGAGTCAGCATTATTTCCTCCTCATACAGTATATCACTCATGTGCATTAGCCCATGTATGTGGAGACGTGGGGGAGGGCGAGAAGGAGAGATGAGAGGTTGATGGTGAATGTGTGGGTGCGATGGGGAAGCAAGAGTGAAAAAGAGAGGAGATAAGGAGAGATTAGTGGGGTATATTCATGAGAAGATGAAAGTAGGACAGTCTGGGAGACGTAGCAACAAAAAGATAGCCAGACATTTTGTTGGAGAAAGAAATTGTGGAAGAAACAGACGGAAGGTGAGTTGAAATGAGGGTAGATTTATGCTGACTTGAGGTGGGCAAAGACCAATGTCCCAAAGTGTGATTTAGTGGCTGTTAATAAAATTGAGCTGGACCAATAGGGTCATCAGAAAGCCCCATCTAAAATAACACCTCAAATACACTATAAACAACTGGGCAAAACCCATTCTCCCTGCTTCCATTTAGCATCATATTCCCTATCTACTTATAGCGTATAATTACTCATCCTCTCACTGGAGGGACGACAAAGACGGTGAGCCGCGAAGACGGACGGGAAGCTTTGTTTGTGTGTCGTCGTGGCGAGTGGGCAGATATTCTTCTTCTTAGTTCCTCTCCTCTGCCTTCAAAGCACAAGCTGTAATTATGAAAGGACTAGAGAGCTGCCAGGCACCACATGGCAACTGTCCCACTGTATTCCCCCAACGCTCCAGCTCCTTCACCGTGTTGCTCTAACAGGGTTACACCAGATACTAATACTAATACTAAATACACTCTAATGATGATGAAGTATACTGCTGGTCTGCGGTTACTGTGGGTAAATTACAGCACCATCATCTTAGGGCCCATATTCACAAAGCAGCTCAGGGTAGGAATGCTGATTTAGGATCAGATCCTCCCATCTCTTGTCCATCTCTTTTTCATTATGATCTAAAATGCAAAACTGATGCTAGATCAGCGCTCCTACTCTGAGACGCTTTATGAATATTGCCCCTGATTGGGTAAGGCTCTTCAACCTCTTTAAGATGTGTATTAGAATAAAGAGTGGCATGGGAAACTGTTAGACTACTGTAGAAGGACAGTACTCTAATATTTATCCAAGAGAAGCCAGTTGTGCGATATATACGCATATAATATTTATCCAGGGATGGATACAAATCGATGTGAGAGTGATGCATTTTATGGAGCGAGCATGTCCTTATCATGGATTTATACTGTAAATAGACTTCCATCAATAAATTATGCCACAGTGGCCAAGGTGGGTGCTAATCCCTAAGTGGCTAACCGCAACAGAGGTGTGAACAAAATAAAGGTTCTTAAAAATGTTCTTCCTCAGCTTTTAAGGTTCCTTGGAGAACTCTTGCCCGATAACGAACCTTTGAGTTAATTGTGGGCTTCTTGACATGGCATCTACGGTTCTTCAGAATTCTAAAAGGCTCTTGAAATGTATGGAAGCCTGTAGATGTGACCCTTTCATAGCACACAGCAAATTGGCCAGTGTTAACTAGTGTTGATTAAAGAGTTAAATTAACACTCAGTGGTGTAAAATAACCCCAGAGTTAGTGTTAATAACCAGAGTTGAACCAAAACCACACCCTTTATTATCATATTTCCCAGCATGCTCTATTGCAAGTAGAGTTTTAGAATTGTTTGTTTAAATCTCTATGTTTTGCATGTATGTTGATGAATTAATTTAAAGGTAGACTCAGCGATATGACGTAGATGCAGAAAGTAAACAGCATAGTGGGTCAATTTCCGCAACAACTAAGAGCTTGAAGCTCAACTTATGCACTGTTTTGGTCGTAAGAGCATGAAGCGAACCCGTGCACAGATACTGTGCGACTCATCTCAACTCAATATCTGCTGTGCTGCTTGTGTGCTGAGTCTACCTTTAATATTATGCTACTCAAATATAAATAACATACATTTTTCTAAACTAATCCAATCTGTTACTTGGATTTATTGCACCCGATACTGAAATGGTTGTTTAAGTTAGTCTCATATCTCAGTCTTCCCAACACTGGCAGTCATTCTGAATGCAGGTTGAGTGAATACAATTCCAAATGTTGGATATCCCCAATCTGGCTGAATTCCAATAGGAATTGCACATCTCTTTGTAAACTAGCATAATGTGATTGCAGCCAGGATTAGGGTAAAACTAAGCCCTCAGAAGAAGGCTTCATGAAATATGTATTGTATTGTCTTGTCTTGTCTTAAAGAATGACATTTTAATGACAACATATTCACTTAGGATCTCACTTGGTGAAGGCCACAGAACTGAAAATAGATGAATTCAACAACCGTGTCTCTGTCACTAGCAAACACAGTCATGGGTGGTACTGGTAACTTTAATGTTCACTTGAAAAGGCACCCTGGGAAATACGCAAGTAAGGCTTAAAACTCTACAGCAGGGCTATTCAATTCTGCTCCTGGAGGCCCAAAACATTTCCGGTTTTGGATTTATTTGTTATGGTTCTTCAAAGAGCCATCCCATGTATGGTTCTTCATAGACCCTTAAATTGATGTTGTTATATAGTGTACCAACTCATGTGAAATGTTTGTTGTTGTTTTTATGGATGATTCTAATCCAAAACCAATTCCCCCCTTGGGCCTTTAAGGATAATAAAAAGTTCTATGTCTGCTGTTTCTAGGCTGGTTGTGTGTGGCAAGTTGCTAATGGTCTTACCTTGGTTGAGCAGAAGGGCTGGAAGAAAGAAGAAAGACCAGTCAGTACAGCAGTCCAAACTCCAGACAAGTCAAAGTGCACATCATTACACTTCCCTGGCCTTGTGAGATTTTCCCAACTAAGAGCTCTGATGTCAAGACAGCTATTGTGAACCCTCCTCTAAGTGCCTCAGTTCAGTAAAAACATTTTCTTGAATCTCTCTCTCTCTCAGCACAGCACACAAACTACAAGTACACACACCTGAGATTCCCCTCTTCAGCCAGCGTGGTTCCTCTAGTACGATGAAGAAGTTCTCCTTTTTCTCATACTCCTCATCGTCAATGATCCTCAC
>NC_036841.1:9034920-9036414 GCF_002910315.2 Salvelinus sp. IW2-2015 | reverse complement strand
TTCCCAGCACACACACTCCCTTTCCCAACACACACACTCCCTGTTCCCAACACATACACTCCCTGTTCCCAACACACACACTCCCTGTTCCCAACACATACACTCCCTGTTCCCAACACACACATATGTGAACGTACTCAAGCACTCAGGACAAGAGAACGTCAGACAGAACCCCAGTAGTAGAACGTAAGGGATAGAACCCAGCAGATAGGAACTACACACAGATCCTCCTGATCACAGGGTCCTATTCTACTGACCACAGTAGTAAGACAAACACAATCTGAATCTACATGTGCATTTCTATTAGCACTCTGACATTAATACAGTACGTATATGAGGAGGTGTGTGTGTGTGTTTGTGTAAGAATGTATGTGTGTTGATGTTGAATGCTGGGTGAGGTGAGATGAAGAGTGTAAGTGTGTGTGTTGAGAGCTACACTGTGCCCTCTCCTTGTCCCTGTGCCAGCATTCATAGCTGCCCTGTTGCTTCTGGTGCCTCCTGGCACGCTGGGCTGGCACGTTGGGCTGGCACACTGGGCTGGCACACTCACCCATTGTTCCTGTTTGCATGTGAGGGAACGTCACCTTAGGATACACACACATCCACACACGCATATGCAGACATGGTTACACACACAGACACACACAAACGAGCGTACATGCATGAACACACACACATGCACGCACACGCACACACACAATAGGAAGATAAAAGGCTATACAGTATAACATAATACTCATCAATATGCTTTTGTATAATAATCACAATAAAAATGACTTAATTGGGGAACATGACATGGCATTTGGATTATGATGATGAATGTGAGGTGAGCTGCTGTGTTTGTCTGACTGACATGTGGAGTGGAAGCAGTGCCTCAAGGTAGTGTTCTCTGGAATAGGGCATACAGACAGGCCAGACAGAAAGCTGAGGTACAATATTTATATCAACTTCCATTGTCATTACTACTCCATATCATTCACAGAACGTTGGATGTAAGAGAAACACTGTTTGTATTTAGACTTTCAACTGGTCCAAACCTCCTCCTCCTCTTCCTCCTCTTCTTCCTCCTCCTGCAGCTGCTGCTAGTACTACTATTACAACTACTACTACTACTAATATTGCTACTATTATTACATCTACTACTACTACTACTACAACTACTACTACTACTGCTGCTACTACTGCTACTACTACTAGTATTACTACTAGTATTACTACTACTACCACTACCACCACTACTAATACTACTACTAATAATAATTATAATAATATTACTACTACAACTGCTGATACTACTACGACTACTACTACTACTGCTACTACTGCTACTACTACAGTACTACTACTACTAATATTACTACTACTACTACTACTACTACCACTACTACTACTACTACTACTGCTACTGCTACTGCTACTACTATTGGTACTACTACTACTACTACTACTACTACTACTACTACTACTACTACTACTACTACTACTACTACTACT
>NC_036841.1:9022015-9029515 GCF_002910315.2 Salvelinus sp. IW2-2015 | reverse complement strand
CACCTTTTCTTTTACTGCCTGTGATGTGTTCCCTAACGCAAATACCAGGGCCTGCCAGACACACACTAGCTGTATGCACACACACATTCTGTATGCACAAACACGCAGGCCGGCCGGCACGGACACAATCCCTCGGCACGCACGCAGGTACTCTCTCCAGCCCCCCTCCTCACTCAGTCCCTGCTATGAGGTAACGCACCTCTCCACACAGATTTATGGCTAATCAGGCCATATCGGCAGTAGTCTGGGCCAGGTTTAGCCCATTACACCATCCACCACACAGGGCCTGGGGAGGGAAGGAGAGGGGCAGAGGGGTAGCCTTCGTTTCCTTTCTGAAGGCGACTAGACCTCCTCACTCCACCCACACCCCCAAGTTACTCAACCCTCGTCACTGATTCATTCATTCATCGACATCTCCCACCATTTTAGAAAAAGCCATCAATCTGCTTGGTCTACTACGCACTGCGATACAGAATTCAAATGAGGCTGCTATACTGATTTTTATTGACCTCAGTGTTGTTGGTTAGTTGAAGTGTGTGTGTGCATGTGTGTGTGTGTATAGTGCGTGTGTGCATGTGTGTGTATTAATGTATATGCGTATGTGTTTGTGTGTGTCTGTGGCTGTATCTGTGTTTGCATGTGCACATGGTTTTGAGTGGGACCTATAATGTTGTAACTGAGTGTATTGAAAGGTGTCTGTAGTCCACGTGCTTCGATCACGTGGACTGGGATATGTTCCGGATAGCCTCAGACAATAACATTGATGAATACGTTGACTCGTGAGTTTATTAGCAAGTGCATCAGAGATGTCGTACCCACTGTGATTATTAAAACCTTTCCTAACCAGAAACCGTGGATTGATGGCAGCATTCGCGCAAAACTGAAAGCGCAAACCACCGCTTTTAATCATGGCAAGGCGACTGGAAACATGACCGAATACAAACAGTGCAGCTATTCCCTCCGCAAGGCAATCAAACAAGCAAAGCGTCAGTATAGAGACAAAGTAGAGTCGCAATTCAACGGCTCAAACACGAGACATATGTGGCAGGGTCTACAGTCAATCACGGATTACAAAAAGAAAACCAGCCCCGTCGCGGACATCGACGTCTTGCTCCCAGACAAATTAAAGAACTTCTTTGCTGGCTTTGAGGACAATACGGTGCCACTGACATGGCCTGCTATCAAAGCCTGTGGGCTCTACTTCTCCGTGGCCAACGTGAGGAAAACATTTAAACATGTTAACCCTCGCAAGGCTGCCGGCCCAGACGGCATCCCTAGTCGCGTCCTCAGAGCATGCGCAGACCAGCTGGCTGGTGTGTTTACGGACATATTCAATCAATCCCTATCCCAGTCTGCTGTCCCCACATGCTTCAAGAGGGCCACCATTGTTCCTGTTCCCAAGAAAGCTAAGGTAACTGAACTAAATGACTATCGCCCCGTTGCACTCACTTCTGCCATCATGAAGTGCTTTGAGAGACTAGTCAAGGATCATATCACCTCCACCTTACCTGCCACCCTAGACCCACTCCAATTTGCTTACCACCCCAATAGGTCCACTGACGATGCAATCATTTCACACTGCACACTGCCCTATCCCATCTGGACAAGAGGAATACCTATGTAAGAATGCTATTCATTGACTACAGCTCAGCATTTAACACTATAGTATCCTCCAAAATCGTCATTAAGCTCGAGACCCTGGGTCTCGACCGCGCCCTGTGCAAACTGGGTCCTGGACTTCCTGGTGGGCCGCCCTCAGGTGGTGAAGGTAGGAAACAACACTCAAAAAACAGAAATCAGAAACAACAGAAATCTCCACTACACTGATCCTCAACACTGGGGCCCCACAAGGGTGCGTTCTTAGCCATATCCTGTACTCCCTGTTCACCCATGACTGCGTGGCCATGCACACCTCCAAATCAATCATCAATTCTGCAGATGACACTACACTGGTAGTGTCACGCGGAGCGGAACGAGTGAACCCAAGAGCAGACTCAGACGAGGATACTGGGATGAGGTAACCCAGGTATTTATTGAAACACGAGGGGAAGATGGAGTGCAGGCCAGGGGAAGCTTGGGCGGGTTGCCGGAATCCAGGTGCGGAGGCTGAGGTGTTGGGACAGGGTAAGCAGGTCCGGAGGGGAATCCAAGGGAGCAAGGGAAAACAGGCACAACAAGACAACAGGAACAAACGGCTAGAAACATGGACTGACTGAGCAGAGATTACGATCTGGCAGTGTGGAAGTGGCAGGACTGAGTATTTGCAGAGACCTTTATGGAACAGGTTGCAGCTGGTAGGGATCTGCTCTGACTCCAGCACACCTGTCTCCGCCCACACAATCACACACACACACACACAGAGGGAGAGAGTACTGGGGGAGTGGTGGCAGGTCAAGGAGACACAGGATGAGCACTAGAGGGCGTGGCAGGAGCAGATGTGACAGGTAGGCTTGATTACCAACAACAACGAGACAGCCTACAGGGAGGAGGTGAGGGCCCTCGGATAGTAACATCAGGAAAATAACCTCTCACTCAACGTCAACAAAACAAAGGAGATGATCGTGGACTTCAGGAAACAGCAGAGGGAGCACGCCCCCATCCACATCAACGGGACAGTAGTGGAGAAGGTGGAAAGTTTTAAGATCCTCGGCGTACACATCAACCACAAACTGAAATGGACCACCCACACAGACAGCGTGGTGAAGAAGGCGCAACAGCGCCTCTTCAACTCAGGAGGCTGAAGAAATGTGGCTTGTCACCTAAAACACTCACAAACTTTTACAGATGCACAATCGAGAGCATCCTGTCGGGCTGTATCACAGTCTGGTACTGCAACTGCACAGCCCTCAACCACAAGGCTCTCCGGAGGGTAGTGCGGTCTGCACAACGCATCACCGGGGGCAAACTACCTGCCCTCCAGGACACCTACAGCACCCGATGTCACAGGAAGGCCAAAAAGATCATCAAGGACAACAACCACCCGAGCCACTGCCTGTTCACCCTGCTACCATCCAGAAGGCGAGGTCAGTACAGGTGCATCAAAGCTGGGACCGAGGGACTGAAAAACAGCTTCTATCTCAAGGCCATCAGACTGTTAAACAGCCATCACTAACATAGACTGGCTGCTGCCAACATACAGACTCAAATCTCTGGCCACTTTAATAAATGGACTTAATAATGGTGTCACTAGTCACTTTAAATTATACCATTTTAATAATGTTTACAAATCCTACATTACTCATCTCATATGTATATACTGTTCTATACCATCTACTGCATTTTGGCTATGCTGCACGGCCATCGCTCATCCATATATTTATATGTACATATTCTTATTCATCCCTTTACATTTGTGTGTATAAGGTAGTTGTTGTGGAATTGTTAGATTACTTGTTAGATATAACTGCACTGTCGGAACAAGAAGCACAAGCATTTCGCTACACTCGTATTAACATCTGCTAACCATGTGTATGTGACCAATAACATTTGATTTGATTTGATGTATCGTCTGGGTGGGAGGAGCCCTGAGGTCAAAGCCTCCATAATAGCAGGTCAATGACCACACTGCCCATTCATAAAGACCGCAACACAACCAACATCAATACCCAATGCCCTCATCCATCCACATGGTAGTCAGTACTTCTATAGGGCCAGGAGTAAAACCACACCGAACCTATATCATATAAAACACAATACCACAACCACAACCAGAGTCACGGTTCAGTTACGGTATGACCCTTGCAGACCAGCGAGGTTCCCTTACACTGGACCACAGACAGGCAGCTCGCAGAGAGTGTTCAGAGAATGTTCCAAGAGTTTTCTCAGAGTGTTCCAACAGCGTTGAGAGAGTGTTTCATCAGGCCAAGGAGAAGAGAGGTATTAGTCTTGATCCATCACCTCTAAACAGCCTGTTCAATTATTCACACCTTCCATCTCATGATGCTCCCTAACACACGACTGGAGAGAGCTGTGCACTCTACCTCTGTCGATTCTACTCTCGTTTCTCTCTGTCATTCCTTCTCACTCAGTCTCCTTTGTTGTTTTCCAACTCTCCTCTCTCTCTCCTCTTCTCTCTCTCTCTCTCTCTCTCTCTCTCTCTCTCTCTCTCTTCTCTCTCTCTATCTCTCTCTCTCACTTTTCTCTCTTTTGCTCTCTCTCTCGCTTCTCCTCTCTCTATCCATCCATCTTCGTCCCTCTCCAAGTAGTGGTACAGCTCCAGAGGCGGGGGGAGACAGAGCGAGCCCCAGAGAGCTGCAGCCATCCAAACAGCCCGGCTGGCCATGTAAATATGCAAATGAGCTGGCTAATGACAGCCGCCACTTGGCCCCACTAATTAAAACCCATTTGATGCAGAACACTTATCCCCGTCCAAATACACGGACAAAGTTTCCCAGGCAGCAGAGTTATGGTCCTGCTGTTATTTGTCATTCCTCCTCCCCCCTTCCCCTCCTCCTCCTCGGCCCTCTGTCTCTCCCTGTCCCAGGCTCGTTGAGGGCCTAATGGGGAAAGCTTTATCTAGTCTGACCTAACCATTGTCACAGGGAGCAGAATTTGTGAGCTTTTAGAGTGGTACACTCATCGATGGGCTGGAGGGGGGTGTGTGGAGGAGGGTGTGTGGAGCGGAGTGTGTGGAGTGGGGTGTGTGGAGCGGGGTGTGTGGAGTGGGGTGTGTGGAGGGGGGTGGGATTGTTTGGCAAGTATCCATCGATGCAATCTCCAGACCACTTCGTTAGACCCCCCCCAAACTATTCCACACCACCACAGTGCCTCGTAGATGCAAATAGGATGCTGGTTGAAACGCTGAAAGAGGAGGGTGAGATATGATCCGTCTGTCCTGGGAAGTGGGAACAGACAGACAGATATATATATATGGGCCAGATACATGGAGACATCTCTTTGGCATGATTCTCATCTCTTACAAATGCTCTTATGCTTCTACATCTTCTCCAACGTCTAATGGCTCCTAAATCCACTCCCTGTACCTTTCCTGTACCTCCTCATCCCGCTCATCCTCCCCCTTCATCCCTCTCCCTCCTCACCCCTCTCCTGCTACAGTTCTGTTCTCTTTCTCTGCAACAGGAACCATGGTGGGAGAGAGTGAGAGAGGGAGTCTTGATCCATCAAGAGGGAGTCTTGAGCCATGTGCGGTTAAAATAGGCAAAAAACACACACATTTCTTCCCACAGGGCCATGGGGTGTGACAGGGATGCAGCTTAAGCCCCACCCTCTTCAACATATATATCAACGAATTGGCGGGAACACTAGAAAAGTCTGCAGCACCCGGCCTCACCCTACTAGAATCTGAAGTCAAATATCTACTGTTTGCTGATGATCTGGTGCTTCTGTCACCAACCATGGAGGGCCTACAGCAGCACCTAGATATTCTGCACAGATTCTGCCAGACCTGGGCCCTGACAGTAAATCTCAGTAAGACCAATAATAATGGTGTTCCACAAAAGGTCCAGTCACCAGGACCACAAATACAAATTCCATCTAGACACCGTTGCCCTAGAGCACACAAAAAACTATACATACCTTGGCCTAAACATCAGCGCCTCAGGTAACTTCCACAAAGCTGTGAACGATCTGAGAGACAAGGCAAGAAGGGCATTTTATGCCATCAAAAGGAACATAAAATTCAACATACCAATTAGGATTTGGCTAAAAATACTTCAATCAGTTATAGAACCCATTGTCCTTTATGGTTGTGAGGTCTGGGGTCCGCTCACCAACCAAGAATTCACAAAATGGGACAAACACCAAATTGAGACTCTGCATGCAGAATTCTGCAAAAATATCCTCCGTGCACAACGTAGAACACCAAATAATGCATACAGAGCAGAATTAGGCCGATACCCGCTAATTATCAAAATCCAGAAAAGAGACGTTAAATTCTACAACCACCTAAAAGAAAGCGATTCTCAAACCTTCCATAACAAAGCCATCACCTACAGAGTACTGAACCTGGAGAAGAGTCCCCTAATCAAGCTGGTCCTGGGGCTCTGTTCACAAACACAAACACACCCCACAGAGCCCCAAGACAGCAACAGGACAGCAAAGGACAGCAACAGGACAGCAAAGTCCCAACCAAATCATGAGAAAACAAAAAGAGAATTACTTGACACATTGGAAAGAATTAACAAAAAACAGAGAAAACTAGAATGGTATTTTGCCCTAAACAGAGAGTACACAGTGGCAGAATACCTGAACACTGTGACTGACCCAAACTTAAGGAAAGCTTTGACTATGTACAGACTCCGTGAGCATAGCCTTGCTATTGAGAAAGGCCGCCGTAGGTAGACCTGGCTCTCAACTGAAGACAGGCTATGTGCACACTGCCCACAAAATGAGGTGGAAACTGAGCTGCACGTCCTAACCTCCTGCCCAATGTATGACCATATTGTAGACACATATTTCCCTCAGATTACACAGATCCACAAAGAATTCGAAAACAAACCCGATTTTGATAAACTCCCATATCTACTGGGTGAAATACCACAGTGTGCCATCACAGCAGCAAGATTTGTGACCTGTTGCCACAAGAAAAGGTCAACCAGTGAAGAACAAACACCATTGTAAATGTAACCCATATTTATGCTTATTTATTTTCCCCTTTGTACTTTAACCATTTGTACATCAAAAAAAACCAGATGAGGAGCCGTGCCTTTCCACTCTCTTGTTCTTCTTCTGGGCCCACTCCTTCGGGTGGGTCGGCAGGCCACCCGAGCGTCCCCCCCCCCCCCCCCCCTCAGTGAACAGAACAGAACAAAGAGGAGAGGAAGGGAGGGGAAACAGGACATTCCAGAGAGGACCTACACAGGTGACATCACACACTTCCTCCAGTCGTGACCGTACTCCCTTCCATAGAAACATCCCTGTTCCTACTTAATCGCTAAATCCCTCAATATGAACTATTTAAATAGTTATCACAATCCAACACCTTGGTGGGCAAAATAACATCATCATGGCACAATAACACGATGTTCACAGATACACAGCCGAGTTTTCACTTACCCTGCGCAGAGCTGAGCTTTGGATAGTGGACTAGGGTAGGGCCTCACCACCTAAAACACGCTATTCATGAACCCGAAAGCTCTCGATAGAATGTCATCTGCGGAAACGCTAGAGATCATATTATTTTTCTAATCTATTTACAAGCCAGTGTTGGAGAAGTGCAGTGTAAATCTATAGCCGTAACTGGTCTGAGAGAGGGAGAGAGGAGGGGAGATAGAAGAGAGAGAGAATAACAGTATATACAGTACAGGTATTATATATATATCGAGAGGAGAGAGTGAGTAAGAAAGATTGGGTGTTCCACTGCTGGAGGGAGGAAGGGGCATCTGTTCCCTTGAGGACCCCCCTCCCCCCCCCGCCCCCCCCCTCCCCGCCTCCTCCCCACCTCTTCGTTGTTCCTACCCTCCTCTCCCGCCCTAGGTCCACGAGCTCTGGACCAGGGATTCGCCTTCAGCGTGTATTCTGCTGAATAAAAGTAAATCACTG
>NC_036841.1:9006831-9021673 GCF_002910315.2 Salvelinus sp. IW2-2015 | reverse complement strand
CTAATTAACATGTTAACATGATTGATGGGCCCTGATTCTGCAGGGAGCAGGAACGTCTGTCTGTGCACAAGCTGCCCTGCCCTATACTGCTCCACCTGCAACCTGCCCGGGAAAAAACGACAGGTTTAGAGGACGAGGGGAGAAAATAGAAGGATTTTAGATCTGAGGGGCGGGGGGGTGGAAACATACAGACCAGGGCCTGGTTTCACAAAAGCGATTGAACAATACATCTTTCCTACAACGGCCGAAGATGTAACACGCGGTTCCTAAAACTAAGTGCGTCGTCGGAGCATTTGTCGATACTGATAGGATCGAAAGAAAGGGAGGGCTGCTCTCGGCCCAAATTTCTCCATTCAAATCTGACCTTAACATTATAATTACTTCCCAATACTGACAACAGATCAGCTCCTAGAGAGATATTACCACCTACAGCTGCAAATATTGAGGCAGCTTAATCTAATGCTTCCCTGTCACGTTCTGACCATAGTTCTTTTGTATTTTCTTTCTTTTAGTGTGGTCAGGGCGTGAGTTGGGTGGGTATGATCTATGTTTTCTGTTTCTATGTGGGGTTTCTCGTTTGGCCTGATATGGTTCTCAATCAGAGGCAGGTGTTAGTCATTGTCTCTGATTGGGAACCATATTTAGGTAGCCTGTGTTCTATTGTGTTTTGTGGGTGGTTGTCTTCAGTCTTCGTGTGTCTGCACCAGATAGAACTGTTTCGGTTTTCACTTTTGTTGTTTTGTAATTGTAGTGTTCAGGTTTTTGATTATTATTAAATGAAGATKAACACTAACCACGCTGCGCTTTGGTCCTCTCCTTCTTCCACCGACGAAAGCCGTTACATTCCCAAACTTCCAGAAGTAAACAAGTCACTCTCACGTTGTTGAAACATTTTAAAGCCTTTATTGTTTCACGGCTTATGCATGGCAATAAAACATTTTAAACACAGACATGTTGCGGCTACAACAGCCTTCATCAGGGTGATTACTTCTGGGAGTTTATTTTATGCACAAAGGCTTTTCTGGAATTGTTCACTATCCAGCATCAACTTCTATTTGTTTTATATAACTAATTTGATTGAACATGAAATGTAGGCTATTTCATTAGGATTGAAATAGTCCTATAGCCTACAGTCATCTCGGTTTTCATCCGAAGCATGTTTTTATATGTGGCTTGTTTGTATCAATTGCAAAGACATTGGCAACTTTGTATTTGTAGTCAACTTTGTTCCGAAGTTATCGGCTGTCACAGAGAGACTCATAAACCATGTGTTCCGCAGAGACGTTCCGCGTGTAAAGTGATGTACTTGGCTGTTCTACGAGTGGTCTGAGAGGCAGGCGTTAGATTACAACGTTAATAACATTGTTTTGGGGAAACAGCTCGGAGATTTAACAAAGCTGTTATGAAGGTCCTAACGATGAACTTAGCCTTAATATGTTGTTGGAAAACAGGGGCCCTCGTCTATAGGAGGAAGAAGAGGAGAAAAGATAAAAACACATTTTGATACTAAACGTTAAGGTTATCATTATTCATATAAATATATTCTGATCAGTTTGCCACCATTTGAGGTTGGGAAGGTCTGGGAGGATGTTATAGGATGATTAAAACCCCTATTTAAGAGGTGAAAATGAAACATAACAACTATGGGAGAATATCTAGAATCTAAATCAGTCTACAGTATTAGAGTGTAATAGTATCACAGAAAATCATCTGCCTGAAGCCTAAAGCACAAACAGACTTTAAATATTCAGGCCTCCTATGGTGCAAATTTACAAGAAAAAAAAAACCTTAATCTGTGGGAAATGATTGCTAGACGTGGGACTAACCTCAAAGACGTGGGACTAACCTCAAAGACGTGGGACTAACCTCAAAGACGTGGGACTAACCTCAAAGACGTGGGACAAACCTCAAAGACGTGGGACAAACCTCACAGAGTGGGACAAACTTTCAAGACGTGGGATACCCAAAGACGTGGGACCAAATCAAAAGACGTGGGACAAAACCTCAAAAGAACGTGGGACTAACCTTCAAAGACTGGGCTAACCTCAAAAGACGTGGGACAACCTCAAAGACGGTGGGACCAAACCTCAAAGACGTGGGACAAACCTCAAAGACGTGGGACAAACCTCAAAGACGTGGGACAAACCTCAAAGACGTGGGACTAACCTCAAAGACGTGGGACTAACCTCAAAGACATGGGACTAACCTCAAAGACATGGGATGTGAGATGTGAACATGTGTTTTACAATTCTGTTTGTTTGTACAGAACCTTTATTGTATTGCTGTGCATGTGCCAATAATGTGTGAAATTGTTGTGATGTGTGTTAAAGTACGGTATACCCGGTCCTCTGTGTGTGTGTATAAATATGTGTATGTGAGTGTACACGTGTGCATGTGTGTGTGTGGATGTGTGCTTGCGTGCATACTATCTATATGCTTACGTGTGTGTGTGTGTGTGTATTTGTACGGGTTTGTGCGTGTGTGTGCACAAAGCAGTGTACATTGACAGAGTAGCCCTCCTATATATCCTAACCTGTCTGGATCTCTTTGAGTTGTTCTGGGAACAACAGAGAACAGACAGGACTGGGTGTCTGTCTGTCAGGCCAGTGCGGCCGGTTGAATCAATTAATTAATCAATAGTGACACAGCACTACATCCTTCTTCCTTCCTCATTATTTTAATTAGCCATTTATATGGATGCCCCCCCTCTCTCTTTGCACAGTGCATTTCATTAACACATTAACATGCGCTCAATRAAGAGAGCAAGGACGTCAAGATGGCCGCCGCATGGCTGGTCACTTTGTAGTTTGTCCCTCTTCCTTCCCCTGACCCTCCCTCTCTTTCCACGCTCCGCCACTCCACTTCTGGGAAAGTCAAAACTCATTTGAGGTAATTTATGCTAATGAGTGAGAGGAGGTGCGTTGAGGTGGCTATGCTAACGAGGGTCCGGTTGGTTTATGAGCACGCATACACAAGTACGGAAACATACTACACACACACACACACACACACACACACACAAATGTGACAAATTATCACACACCCTCAGAGAAACATTATCAACTGCACTCTCCCCCAGCACACTATGACATACACTGTCCTCGCCAAATACCTGCACAGATGCCTGCACACACAAACCCTCTTTCACAGAACCTCACACCTTCACTGGAAATTGAAACACACCTGAACACATGGCCCAGCCATTAGAAGATAGTGTGTAAAGCTTAAATAAAACAGTCACCCTTGGTAACAGAATACGTAGTACTTTCAAACAAACATGTACTGCGTGTGTGTGTGTGTGTGTGTGTGTGTGTGTGTGTGTGTGTGTGTGTGTGTGTGTGTGTGTGTGTGTGTCGTGTGCGTGTGCGTGTGCGTGTGCGTGTGCGTGTGCGTGTGTGTGGTGTGTAGTGCGGTGATGAGGTGAGACTGATGAAGCCCACGCTCATATGATATTGCACCATGTGGCAGCTCATATGTTGGGTCTTTGTTAATACGAGTTCGCTCATCAAACCCTGTACCCCACCATCACCCCCTTACTAAACCCTGTACCCCCACCACCCCTCCAGACTACCCCCCTCGTCCCCACTACCAACGCCTGCAGGCTAAGTGATTGACACTCTCCAGATTGCCAGATTGCTCTCAGAAGCACGAAGCAATGACATCACACCCATTACAGCTTCTAAATATAATCACACATACCGCATGAGTGGCAAGTGTGTATACATGCATGTTCTCGTCAGAGTGTGTGTGCGTGTGTGTGTGTGTGAGTGTGAGTGAAAGAGTGTGAGTGTATGATTGTGTCACATATGCATAGTCTATGCAGTTGCAAGATATGAACCCCCTGTCCACTGTAAACAGAACCCTGAGGTAATGGTGCTAAAAATAACGAACAAAAAACAAATCAACGCAAGAAAATGTATGAATGCCTTACAAAAAATGTATTTGGTAGGAGTGGCCAGATGGTGAAAGTATATAGGAGTGGCTCCAGTTGCTAAAGGGGGGAGGGGCCTGGTTAGCAAAGGAGTTAGTCTGGGATGTAGAAAGTGGCTGTGGTGCAAAGAGAAGTGGATTGGTGGTTTGGCAGAAGGAATAGATGGATCTGTGTTTGTTTCAGGGGGTTAGTGTATGTTGTGGGAGGGGTCCCTGCAGGGCTCACACACACAGACGCATACACACACATACACCCCCCCCCCCCCCCCCCCGCAGCTATGTAGTAATCAACCCCTCATCTCCCTCCACCCTTGTTGTAATAAGAGCCAGGCACACACATGTCTGAGGGGCTGCTGCTGCAGAGGGAGCGAGGCCTGGGCCCCTACCCGGCCTGTCTGGCCAACACATTGTAATTTATGAGCTTTCCGAGATGTCACGTTGAGATCTCAATTAAGCGGGCTACACAGCCGCTCGGCACCGCCTCTGGCCCAGACCCACAGTCTGTAACGTAGCACGGCAACAGCACAGTGCTCCCTGTCTCCCAGTCCCAGTTCTACTGAGGCCACAGCAATAGACAACGCCAACAGTAAATATTTGAGGTAAGAAACAAAGAGGGGGGGGGGGATTCATTTAGTCTCAGTTTAAAACATGACATTGTGATTAAAAGCCATGGATGTCTGGGAAGCCGCTTTACTCACTCGATAAAGCCCTCGACAGAGGATCAGTGAGGAGCAGATACACAGGCACACGCACACTTCTGCGCATTAACACACACACATGTGCAGACACCCACCCACACGCACACTTATATACACACAAACAAAAAACAACAAAAAAACACCCACACAACAGACCACTATTAACAAGGTGATAGGAGAGGTGAAGACAAAACGAAACATTATAGATGAGAGGAGAAATAGCACAAAGCCAAAAGGAGAGAGTGAGAGAGAGGGAAAGATTGAGAGAGCGCAAGAACAAAATAACGAGATAACGAAAGAACAGAGTGCATGTGTCTCTGAGAGCAGGGCATAACAGCCTATAGACTCTAACTACTGTTCTCTGATCAGATCCATATGCGCCTTGGCCTGGGCATCATACATTCTCCTGCTCCTAACAAGCCAGCCCTTACTGATCCCAGAAACATTTTACAAGGACTATTTATATTGATGGCTATTGAACCACGGTGCTATTTAGCTAACCAGAAATCTGAAATGATAGGCAGTTACGTACCAGCCGCCCAGCACACACAGAGCCAGACCCACAGCACAGCCACATCACAGCACCCCCTCCATGTTTGGCTTACCAAAGCCCTCTGCAAGCCCTCTCTCAGCTACATATGTAGGATCTTAATTTGATCACTCTGTTGTCGCTGAGAATTTTCCTGAAGGGCAGGACTGACATAAACTCAGACTCATTTTGTCCAGCTAATTGCCTAACCATCGATCAATCAACAATACTTCAGAGGAAAGGTGTGAATGGACTAAATGTTGAAATCATTTAACTGCAGGATTATTCTGCTGCGACAATATTGGTCAAAATAACATTCCTCACCTGTACCTGTCTCTGGGCTAGCTTCGGGCTTAGAGTATAGCAACGCCACTGACCACAACAGGGGAACGGATGGAATGCATCGGCATGTGTAGTATTGAATTAGTTGCAGGTAGTAGTCATCAAGCAGTCAATCAAAGTCAACGATCACCGCTCACTGCTGAGGTGTGTATGTGCTCAGTATGTTGGACTTGGGTCATGTTCAGTAGGGCACACTGYAACAAAATGTTTAAATGGTTCTGGCCATGACCCAGGGCCACATAAGGTGTGGTTGGTGCTGTGTGTTGGGTGGAGTCGTTAGATACGGTGGGTGGCAGGCAGCCTGGCAGGGTACCATCAGGAAGCCCTGGTCCTCCACACAGAGATCACAGGACCTGGGCGTGGGCGTGGCACTCGCCGAAACGAATGCCACTGATTGGCTATGTTCCTAACAAGCTGTAATTATAGTGAGTCCACTGTTACTGCCTGGCTTTAACGAGCAAGTCATCACACAGCCCACAATTATCATCAACAGAACTATTAAACACAACTCCAGTCTTTTAAACGTTCTCATGTGTGAGGTCGTGCATTCCTCCGATGCAGGACACTGTTAGACTGCAGACAGACAGACAGACATGGGGTGATCACAGATGTACTGTATGCCAATGGGAAAGAAGAGCACGTCCACTTAGCGGGACATGACTGCAGCTACTGTGGTCATAGAAGTATTCACTACACAGGCACATTTGGAAGAATTAACAATAGGTATCAGGAAGGGAACAGTATGAACTGTGCAAACATACAGAAACATTAATTAAACACATCYAGCATGTRTAACGTAAATGACATCACTCTCCAACTTCATCATTTAAAAAAAGAATTATCTACAACCACTTTTTCATTTTCCCTCACTCTTATCCTTCTATATCTCCTTCAATTTTCTTTCCCTTCCTCTTCCCACTCCGTGTCTCTTCACTCTCCCTTCCTCTTCACTCTCCCTGTCTCTTCCCACTCTCCCTGTCTCTTCCCACTCTCCCTTCCTCTTCACTCTCCCTGTCTCTTCCCTCTCCCTGTCTCTTCCCTCTCCCTCCCCTCTCTCTCTCTCTCGTCTCTCTCTCATCATCTACTCTCTCTCTCTCTCTCTCTCCTCAGTAAATGGCTGAATATGTACGCCAGCGGCTGTGGGCTGGACCTGTGATGGTCCCGCTAGTGAGTGCAGTAACTTAGTGGTCTCCAGAAGCTAAACAGCTTAGAGACAGTGACCACGCTCCAGCAGGCAGGCAGACAGAGAGAAAGGCAGACAGGCAGATAGATAGACAGACAGACAGACAGACAGACAAACAGGGAGGGAGAGAGGCAGGCAGACAGACAGACAGACAGACAGACAGACAGACAGACAGACAGACAGACAGACAGACAGAGCGAGCCAGACTTTTGAAAAGCCCCTGAAAGAGTGAGGAGGGGGAGACAGAGACTTTGGCAAAACATGTCAACAGCCTTTCTCTATGTTACATTGGCAGGATTTTGAGGAGGGCAGCATTGGCAAACCCTCTGTGTGACTCCGAACGAGAGGGTATGTGTGTGCGTACACGTCTGTGTGTGTGTATCTATGTGTCTGTGTGTGTGCATGCCTGCTCACGTGCACACGTGTGGGTGTGTCCATGTGTGTGTGGTGGCTGTGCTCACAGGTAAGAAGGGCAGATTGACGGGTGGGTCATTCTGGTTTGTGTTGGGCAACTGCAGTGTGGACTTGGCAGTGGAGAGCTCCTCCAGGGAGCCAGGGAAGGGAAGGCCAGGGCTAGACTGGGGCCAGGAGGAGGGACCAGGGCCTGGGCTACACACAGACACACAGCCCAGAGAATGGAGCCTCTGTGTGGGACAGCAGCCCTGCAGGGACACCTCAACAGGGAACTCACAGCCAGGGAGGAGTGGGGAGGGCAGGGGTGAGCCAGTGACGCAGGAAGGACACAAATACAAACACACACACACCTTCGCTCACACTCTCTGTAATACAGAAAAAAACTGAATGTACAGATCTCAGGCGCACTGTGTGCGTGCGTGTGACTGTGTGCGTGGTGTTCTGACTGTGTGTGTGTGCATCGATGTCTCGCTGTGTGTGTATGTGTGTGTGTCGCGGGCCGTTGGGCAGCAGTCCCTGTGTGTTTGTCAGGGTAGTGATTAATGACTCCACATCATGATAACATGAAGGAGAGACCCATTCATTCACACAAAGGGCCTCATCGGGCTCCCTCCACAGACAAATACTGGCCCGGAGCACTCACCCTTTGTGCCAGTTAACCTCCCATTTATTTACCCTTGCACCTCCCTTACTTTCTCTCTCTCTCTCTCTCTTTTATATCTTTCTTTCTTTCATTCTTTCATTCTCTCCACAGCTCCACTGGCAGGTGAGAGAGCCAGTTAGGCAAATCAGGGGAGAGCTGGGATGAAAAGTGTGTGTGTGTGTGTGTGTGTGTGTGTGTGTGTGTGTGTGTGTGTGTGTGTGTGTGTGTGTGTGTGTGTGTGTGTGTGTGTGTGTGTGTGTGTGTGTGTGTGTGCGTGCGTGCGTGCGCTGCGTGCGTGCGTGCGTGCGTGCGTGCGTGCGTGCGTAGGTGCGTGCGTGTGCGTGTTTTGTGGATGACACGTTGGTGTCATGGTGCGATCACAGCAATTATGCAGCAAATGTACACTACAATGTGCACATTAAGTGAGTGGACACTGCAGAATGCATTCAATTGCTAATCCTAAACCTCTCTCAGAGCCAGCGAACTATGCAGCCCAAGCACACAAAACACACACCACACACACACACACACGACGCACGCACCACTGACGACCACACACACACACACACACACACACACACACACACACACACACCACACACACACACAACACACACACACACACAACACCAACAACACACACACATAACACACAACACACACACACACACACACAACACAGCAGGTATGACGGCTACCTGATTAATGACAGTCGATTTGGTCAGGCGAGAGGTGATAAACAGTGAATATTATCTTTGCGTTAAGAGACGAGGAGCACCGTCGCCACTCTCCCCCATGTTTCATAAGTGGCTGAAACAAGCGGCACGTTAGGACGCGCGGACGGGCAGAGAACGATCTATTCTCATTACAATCTCTATTAGGACATCACTCCACTGATCAGCCCTACGTCTTTCTACCGACAGGGAGGGGAGGACGTGGAGAGAGAGGGAGGGGCGGGAGGAGAGAGGAGGAGAGAAGAGGAGGAGAGGAAGGAACACAAGCACCACACTATGCCTTACAAACATTTAGAGCACCACACTCCTGATATAGAGGGTGGCATAAATAAGCCTTGCATTGGCCATCAGAGGAGTGTGTGTGTGTGTGTGTGTGTGTTGTGTGTGTGTGTGTGGTGTGTGTGTGTGTGTGTGTGTGGTGTGTGTGTGTGTGGTGTGTTGTGTGTGTGTGGTGTGGTGTGTGTGTGTGTGTGTGTGTGTTGGTGCGTGCGTGCGTGGCGTGCGTGCGTGCGTTGCGTGCGTGCGGTGCGTGTGTGTGAGTAGGGGCTGTGATCCGAGCAGTGTTTGTATAGGACAAACAGAACCGCTGAGTGCTCAGTGAAAGCCTATCACTGGCAGAAAAGCACAGAGAAGGAATCCGGGACCAAGCATACATCCCAAATGGCACACTATTCCTCTACGGGGGCCATTTGGGACGCAGACATTTAAATATTCAACGTTCAACTTCTCAAGGGCTTAGCGGAGCAAGTGCTTAGAGGTGACAGAGAATGACTTACAAAGGTGTGTCATTTAATCAAGGAGAACAAATAACATAGAGAACGTGATTCCAGGGAATGCACTGAGGCAGAGATAGTGTGTGTGGATAACAGGTTGTTTGTGTAAAGAAACAGTAAGAATCTGAGATAAGGAAGGAAAATAGAGAACATTTTCATACTGTAACCAGTCACATGCAAAATGGAGAATGACACAGGCCTAGCACAGTACAAATATGCAGTGTTTGCATAGAAATGGGTTCTCTCTCTCTACACATCATTCTCTCCATACAATACTCCTTGACATACATGTTGTCGCACACTCAACATTGAGTTAGTCAACATGAGGTGAAAAGTGAACTGTTCTGACCCCCTCTTCCTCGGCATCCCCATCCCCTGGACCATCACTCCTCACTATTCCACTTTATGTACCACTTCAAATGGCCGCCTTTAAGACAAGAGAGGGCCACTGTCTATAAACAGTGGTTCTGAAGTGGTGGGGGTCCTGTAGTCTTGAAATGGACCTGATAAACACTTTATCAGCGCCTTCTGTCTCTGTCTCTGTCTCTGTCTCTGTCGCTCTCTCTCTCTTCCTCTCCCTCTCGCTCGCTCTCTCTCTCTCCCTCTCCCTCTCTCTCTGTGTGACTCTTCTTTCACCTGGCCATTAAAATCCATTGAGCTCAGTTATTTCCTCATTGAGACAAATAAAAAATGAGGGAGAGAGAGCACCACAGTAGAATATATACGCACCTGTCGGCGCTAAATCACCCACCGTGAGCCCATCTTCATGTTGGAGGTTTAATGGACTACCGTCGGCTTTTTATGCCTCTTAAAGCTCGCTGAGTGACCACTTTGTAGATGTTCTGAAGAGGCGATGTTGCCTCGCACACTAAATCTTCCGCGTGCCACCGAGGATAAAATCTCCCTTTATTCATGGRCTATTTACCAGATCCAGATTTATTACCCACAGTGTCCTCTAACAAAAGACTCTGCCCACCCCCCCAAGGCAGGCTGGGATAGGGACGAGGGGCTGCCGCGGGCGTGGTGGGCTGCCCGCAGAGAGGAAAGTAGAGTCTGTAGTGTCTCTGTCGGATACTGGCACTGGGGAGGGGACCTCTGTATGCCCTCTGTCAATCAGCACCCTATTACACAGCACGGACCTGGCACACACACACACAACCTCAAAGCACACACACACTCTCTCTCGAACACGAATGTGAATGAGGAGATACTACAGGAGCACCTGTGCGAATGAGGAAGTGCTCTGACCTCATCATGACCCTAGAGTGTCACCATGGAAACATCCATGCCTTAACCCCTTGCTGTTCGTCAGCACATGGGTCAGAGTTGAGAGGTCAGAGTTGAGAGAACTCTCCATCACATCCCAATGACCCCCCACACACCCCCCCCCCCCCCCCCACCCACCCCCCCCCCCCCCCCCCCCCCCCCCCCCCACACACACACACACACTCCTCCTAATACACTGTCTGAGTGTGTGTGTGTGTGTGTGTGTGTGTGTGTGTGTGTGTGTGTGTGTGTGTGTGTGTGTGTGTGTGTGTGCGTGCGTGCGTGCGTGCGTGCGTGCGTGCGTGCGTGTGTGTGCATGCTGTGGTGAGTATCTGTAACTCTGTCCGTCTGTCTGTGTGTCTCTGGGTGAGGATGGGACTGCTCATGCCTGTGACAGCACACAGGAGTCTCCAGTTCATGGACTTTAGGTGACCCAGTGCTGACCCCGTTGTATTGTGTCTCTCCGTTCCCCTTGAACACCCCACCCCTGTGTGAGTAATGCCCCCCTCCTTCGGTTGACTCTTTGTACTCCTCTGTGAGAGCTCTTCTGTGCCAGGACGGTTTCTCCCTCTCAACTGTCATCACCTATAAACTCTCTGCTCATCCTTATGGACTTGTTGTGTAGCTCCTTAACATGTGGTGTTAAGGAGCTACACAACAAGTCCATAAGGAGTTACACTCAAATACTTACCCAGCTCTCTCTTTCTCTCTCTCTCTGCACACTTTCTCATTAGCAGCATGAAAGCCCCCAGAAGCGCTGTGCCATGCCGAGCGTGGACACAGCCTGTGCGTGCGTGTTTTTTGCGACAAAGTTTTTTATATTAATAAATGGCAGATTAATTGCAAGGAATTTGATCTCGCTGGAAAACTCTGGGAGTGTTTCTAGTTGCCAAGATAAGGGMCACATCAAAGGGCCACATGTGTTTGCTTATTTAAAGCCCCGGCAACCGTTATCAGGGCTGGGCAGGACTTGTTGTTTTGCTGTTTTTGTGCATGTTTTTATTATTATTTTCTTGTCGTGAGTGTATTGAGGAGGAGGCGTGGTGAAGGGGTAGGGGGCAGTCAAGAGGGGGTAACGAGTGTTCAAACCACGCTTCTAGCCTGCCCGCTCGTGGAGAGTCCCTGGGATTAGACCCAGGACAGAAGTTCTGCACTAATATTCACAATATTCCTCCTTCTACTTTGAGGGGCCGGCGACAAAAACCAAAAAAAGATTGTAGCCGTGCCAAACTCCTGTTCTTAACTTCCCTCCAGTGCTCTCCATCTCTCCTGCTGTAGCCCAGGGACTCTCTTTCTCTTCAGACACTTTTTAACAGCTTAAGACAGCAGTAATCTCAGTGCCCTGGTCGGTGTGTGAATGCAGCTCAGTGCCTATGTGTTCTAGGGCCTAGTGTGTGTGTTGCCAGCCCCCAGCGAACATGCCCATGTGTGTGTGTGTACTGGTGTGTGTGTGTCCACATTCTCTATGCTCTGCCATACGCTTCCATATAGCCTCACAGTCTCCTACTACTGTACATGATGCTGTGGGACAGAGACTTAACTGGCCCCTCTCCCCCCTTTTTATGCGCCTAATCACACTGATGACATTTGTCTGGGTGGCGAGGGAGGGAGGGCTGGATTGAGGGGTTGTGTACGAGGTTCAGGCATCCGTAGCGCACCGCCGGCCGCCGTGGCAGCCACCTCTGATTGTTTCCTTGACGACAGAATKCATCATATCCCCCAAAAAACGGATTGAGCTGTCGGCCGGAAAATCCCTTTGTAGCCTTACTGTCAGAGATCATCATAAATTACCATGACATCACCGCGGTCTTATCTATGGGCCGCTTGCTCGTGATCGATCGCACGGCTACCGCAGTGTAAATAGCTTCTAATGCCCCATCTTCCCCTTCAAATAGGCCCCCGTTATTTATGACGGCCGTTAGGGTTACTAGTCCGGGCGGTGGACGCGATTTATTTTCTCCTTATGGTTGCTTTTGAGTCTGGACCAGAGAGATGGGGTGGAGGGGGGAGAGAGGGAGTGATGGGGGTGTTAACCCTCTTCCTTCTTTCTACACTGCTCCCCAACCAACTCCTGAGGGAGGGGAGACTCATCACCAGAGAGGGGGGGTTGGGGAGTGGACCTGGGCGTACCTCGCCCCGCCCTGTGGTAACGACAGGACATCCGTTACCCTGATGACAGTGAGAGTGGCAGGCCTATTTGCGCGGCCGGCGGTGCGGCGTGACGGATTGGACAGGGGAGGCGGTTGGAGGCGGCAGGAGAGGTGACAGGCAGCATTTCCATTTGGGTGAAAAATCTGACTAACGTGTCTGTTGTGTGGAGAGACTGAGGTCCACAGGCCCCGGATCCAGCCTGCCACCGCTGCAGTAGGTTGAGGCTGCAGCAGGATGAGGCTCCAACAAGCCTGGCCCGTGTGGAGAGTCTGAGGTCCATAGGCCCCGGAACCCACAACCCAGACAACCACACAGAGTAGGCCAGAGCTACACCAAGCACAACCTGTTGGCCAAAGCAATGGCCATAGAAATATAATTTCTAGAGCATACATTCTCATTCAAGTCAATGTTCTGTCATGGGCAGACCGGCGGCCATATCGAGTGTTCCCATGAGTGTTGAAGTCAAATTGCTGTGGTCTGAGAGGCTTTGTCCCTTCTAGTAATTCTATTTCTATGACCTAACAACCACACACAGTACCCCGACCGCTACCACTACCGACCACAAATCTCTCCCATTACCACACTCTTTCCCAGGCACTTGGTCTGCACAAGGCTGTTCCCTGGCAGTGTATTCATGGCCATGCACAGCCTCTACTCTCTACTCATTCTATTAGCAGACTCCACAGACTTCACACACTGAGGGCTCTGTGGCTCGACTACAACACAGACACACTACTGCTGGTGGATATGGGAAAAATCCACATCAACGCACAGCCGCTTGGTATTGGAACAATCTTTCATAGACAGTGGAATAACACACATGACGGTGCCTCATATTCATCATTTAACACAAACACGGCGCTATACACTAAGTAAGCAAAGTTCCCAGGAAAGGTTTTACACTAAGAGGCCGGGAGTATGGATGAGAGCGCCATTCCAGTAGGGTGGAAAGATAGACAGCTGGGCAGCTGTAGAGAGACGCACCAGTCAGAAGTGGCAGAAAAGTGTTATTTTGCCGAGAGCGAAAACCCAGGGGTTTCTGTGAGAACGGCCCAGGAATGTTCATCCTCACGCCTCATTGGCGTTCTCTTCGCACAGGCACCGCGGAGATGGGACACCCACACCAGATTTACGGCGGTGTCAGAAGCTTCACAACACCATCCCAACATGGTCCCCCTGGTGCCTGGGGCGGTTGTAACGTCTTGATCTGTGTCCGTAAGAAAACAGTCGTCCCTAACTAGCTGACGCTGAGGTGGAGACGTTGAAACAGAGAGGTAAGATGGAGGTTGGATGGATGGGGGAAATGGAGAGTGGGAGGCCTCTTTTGTTGAGGCCAGGCCTGGAACTGTTTCACAGCTAGCTATATCTATTTTGTTTTGACTAAGGTAAAATGGTGGCCTCTGTTTGCATGAACAGGATCATCAAGAAGAAGAGGGCTGGCCTGGGACACTCAACTGATGGCTATTTCTTTAGTTTCAGAGCTAGCTATATTTAATTTTCTTGAAGTGAAAGTAGGATGGGGGGTAAAAAATAGGAACCTGTTTGATAAATGAATACCCACTGGGCACCGACGTTAGTTCAACGTCTAGTTTCGTTTTACATTTGGTTGAGTTGTCATCTAACGTGAATTCAACGTGAAATAAAATGCCCTCACGTTGATGACTTTTTGCAAACCCAATTCCTTTTCCACGTTGATTCAATGTCATCACAATATTTGGGGTTGAAATGTCATGGAAACAATGTTAATCCAAACAGTTTTTGCCATAGAAATACTCTCAATTTCTCTCCATCTTTCTTTTGTCTTGCTATTATCTTCTTCCTTGTGTTTGTCACATCTCTTGGACTATCCTTTTGTCCTTCTTAACCTCCCACCCCCCACTCCTTAACCTCCCACCCCCCACTCCCTCTCTCTCCTTCTGGTTTGGCCTGCCCTCCCACAGCCCCTCTCGGCAGCATCGCTCATAAACCTCAGCGCTCTCAAAGGGAGAGGACCTGTATCTGGCTTGCCCAAAGAAACCCACAAAGGCCTTTTTGTCCCCTGCAGGAACTGGTAGTGGTTCAGGAAGTGTAGGCCGGTCCAGCAGTACACCAGCCGTGCCAGGCGGTGGGGTGATTTATGGCTCCGTGTCCTGGGGAGCAGTTGGACCCTGTTCCGCTGTCACTCAGGGCCAGAGAGGAG
>NC_036841.1:8999523-9005805 GCF_002910315.2 Salvelinus sp. IW2-2015 | reverse complement strand
TCTCTCTCTCTCTCTCTCTCTCTCTCTCTCTCTCTCTCTCTCTCTCTCTCTCTCTCTCTCTCTCCCTCTCCTTCTCCTTCTTAGCAGTCGGAGGAGAAACTCTATCTGTCCCACTTTGTCCGCGGATGAGTGGGCTGCATTTATSTGTGGATTGCAGGGTGACTGCCATGTCTAGCCTCAGTCACTTACCTCACACAGAAGTTTAGGAAAGAGTAACGCAAAMCACATGAAGAYACTCTGGCCGTCTAATCCAATAAGAGTTGGCTTTTTATTRCTTCATTTATTTCTTTAAACAATGAACAATGTTGGATATGAAAAAGATACACATTTTTTTTGCGGGGTAACAAAGTTAAAATAATTCCTGAAGTTGATCTGAACGTAAACAAATAGCAGATATAGCTTGACACAAATTAAACCTGATTCACAGCATTTGTACAGTACACCTCAAGATGTTTTCTAAGGAAAGCACAACTATGAAATAAGGTAGTGTTATTTCTGATCTGACAGGAAGATGCCAACACTTCCACACACTCAAACTCAAACACAGCTACATGRWTCCAGGTGTTAATGGGATCAATATGTAACGGTAAGAGATAGGCCCYGAGTTAACCTAGAGCTAGGGCCCAGAGTTCTTCTTGATCAGGTTATGTGGTCACTGGTAAAGATAAACTCAGGGCMCTAATAATATGGTATGGGTCAGAACTGGGTTCAAATACATGTGTATTTGAGTATCTGGTATTTAAAATACTTTTTATATGTATTTGAGTATTTTAAAATGCACAGCCCAAAACAAGTAATTGTATTGCAGTATTTGAATTGTTATTTGTAAAATCCAAAATATTCTACCARATTGTATTTGGCAGTATTTTCAAATACTTATTTCAAATACTATATTCAAATACCTGGGTTAAATGCGTTGTCTTTTCAAATAAAAAATATATGTATACTTACTTCCAATGTATGTGAAAGTAACTGAGAAATTTGAAATAATATTTGAACAGGTCTGGTATGAAAAAATATCTATATCAAGTTTTGGGTGTTAGTCTTAAGCGATAGCGACCAGGTGTGCCACAGGGTACTGTATCACTACCCCTCGTGTCTCTCTCTCTCTATGCAGTCTACAGCCAATCCCAAAACCCAGACCACATCCGAGGTGAGGGCAAGCTCACAAATATTGACTTTTCAATAACTTAGACACGCAATGGCTATCATATGGCTCAAATTAAAGCATTATGCCATAACGGCCCACTGTAAGGGTTAGGACCTCATTACAGCCATCGGGCCTCTGCTTCCTCTCCACGGTGGCAGCTCTCCCGTTGGATCTGCTCCACCGTAATTGGAGGAGCAATATGGAGTAATTGAAAGAGGACTATRGTGTTGCTCTGTGTCAGGGTCTGAATATGCTGGCCTGCCTGCCTGTGTTTTAGCTCTTAACCTGGTAATGAGCTCTCAAACCAGACCCCCACACCCATTAGCCTTTGAACTGGGACAAGGGAGAGAGGGACGAGTGAGACGCCACTTCAGTCACTGAACATGCTCACTACGTCAGTTACAGCTCAGCGCAAGAACGCACGACGCAACGCACAAACCCAACACACGCACACCACACAAACACACAGCACAAAACAAAACACACCACTACACACCAAATCATATAACAGAGCAGACAATGACACACATGCATAACCAAGCACAAACACCTGCATGCACAGCAAACACTACTAGGCAGGTTTCAGGGACATAATAACATGTAAAGAGAGTTAGCAGAGTCAGAGAGGAAGGCGGCCCAGCTATTGCTGTTTGCACAGTCAACAGCAGACAGAGACAGCTGTTTTTTGTAGCGTAGTATTAGCGCTGAGTATATAGCGTTAACGTATTTAGATTTAACTGCCTGGGTTAATGGCGATCTGAAATGTTAGGTTAAGGACTAGGGCGACTCAAGCAGACAAAGCGGGACAGGTTTATATTCTCTCCTGTGCTGACTAAAAGTTGCTGGGCTGTGCCCGGAGCTCCGGTGTTTCTCTGTTTTTTTCAAATTCTTCGATCTCTGTCTTCCCTACGCTCCTCTTTTCTTTTCTCTCTGTTCAGTCACACAACTGCTCTCTTTGTAATATTACCCACTCTCTCACCACTCGCCCCCCGCTCTCTCTCTCTCTCTAGATCTCTATCTGTTCTACTCCTTCTCGTCTTCTCTCTCTCTTCTCTCTCTCTCTCTCTCTCTTCTCTCTCTCTCTCCTCTCTCTCCTCGTCTCTCTCTCTTGCTCTCTCTCTCTCTCTGCTCTCTCCTTCATCTTCTCTCTCTCTCTCTCTCTCTCCTCTCTCTCTCCCTTTCTTCTTCGTCTCTGTTCTCTCTGTCTCTCTCTTCTATCTTCTTCTCAGGGGAGACAGTTAGGGAGGTGTGTGTGATTTTAAAGACCCTTATACAGGTGTGGTTGCTCAACCTCTGTGTGCCATCACATCCTATCTGAGCAGAGACATACTCAGAGTGCAAAAACAGCTTGGGATAGTAGACATACTAAAGCATGTCTTATAGCATGTCTTATAAGGCAGTGTTACCATCTATACTAAGTTCCTAAGATTAGAGCTAATGGCACCTGTTTTTAGAATCAACCAACTGAGATTGGTTGCACCTATAGAGACATGGCGTAGGCAAACCTATAGACAGACATAGGTCATTGTGTTTGACTTAAGCTCTGTGCATTTCCTTTGGCCTTCCTATAGGATATGTTTTGCTGCCTAGTATGGGGCATCCGGTGTGCAGACGCTTGTCTGGCCTGAGTGGGCTGTTCAGAAGCTGAGTTAGCTTTAATGGAGTACCCACCGGTCCTCCTCCATCCCACTCTCTATTGTAGCCTTTCTACCAGGTGAACTCCCCCCGCCCTTCCCAGCCACCCAAACACGTCCCCCTATTCTCCTGAGATCTAATAAGGTCTGTGACCCCTGACCTCTTAGTCTATCCCCCCCCCCATCCACACCCTCCTTCACCTGGCATTGTTGCCAGGTCCACCTTCCTCTGGCTGTGCCACTAATGCCAGTCTTTGTCCTGCTGCAATTCACTCTGACCCTGTTCAATTAGTTAACCTAGCTTCCCCTCCCTGCTGRGATACCACAGCCAGACAGAGAGAGGGAGAGAGAGGGGAGGAGAGGAGGACAGGGAGGGAGGAGAGGGCTAGGAAGAGAGGGGGGAAATCCTTCATTTGTAAAGTTATTTTTCCCCCCTTGGACTAAAAGAGAGAAGAGTGGCCTAGAGACAAGACTGTTGGAATGCACGCTCTGTGACCTCGTGGAGTGGAATTCTCTCTCTCTTTCTCTTTCTCTCTCCCACTCTTGAATGTGCCTCGACTTTCCTCGCTCCTCTCTCACGAGATTAGAACATCAATAATAACAGTCCTCTCCCCCCAAGCTACCCTTCCACCACCAAACACGACAGATTAGACCAACGAAAGGGATTACTAATCAAATGAGAGGGAGGGAAAGACCCCCAACTTCTCTTGTTTTGAATAGACACCATGTCTCCAAGACAATCGACTTCCAGTCACACTGGAGGAACGCTCATCGCCCTAACAGGGACAGAGTGGACAATGGCATGCACGCAGAGGTAGACACACATACGCACGCACGCACGCGCACACACACACACACACACACACACACACACACACACACACACACACACACCCCACAGGGGCTGTTTAATAAGATGGAACACACTCCAAGTAAACAGGGAAGGGTGCTGTGTGGCCCCCACCTGTAGCAGAGGCAGAGCTGGAGCTGGTGGATAGGTGGATAATGCAGGGATGGAGGATGTTGGTAATGTGTTTTGCCTGCTGAAGCTAGGAATTGGGCTGGGGACTGTGTCAGGGGCTGGAGCTGGGGCTGAATTAGCACTGTAAGCTGATTAGGGTGGCTGGGCACAGCTCTATTTCCTCCAACACAAAGCAGGTTGGTGGAGGGGGGGACGAAGAGGGTCCCTGTACGCAGAGGGCCACAGTCACAGCCGTGCTGCAGGCTGCGCTGGAACAATGGAGCCCCCTTCCCTCACTAACTCACTCAGCGCACGACGACTACAACACACCGACACACGCACGCACGCACGCACACACACACACACACACACACACACCCACACACACCACACCACACCACCACACACACACCACACAACACACACACACACACATCAACATCAACACACACACACACACACCCACACACAACACACACACACAACACACAACACCACTCCAACACAGCTACACACACACAAACACACAACACACACACACACAACACACACCACACACATCCAAGAAACCAACCACACCATATCTAGCGGAACGATTAATTTGCAAGCTTCACAAAGCTCTCATTACAATTAGGTGTCGTTGTTGGATGATGAGGCGTACTATATAAACATATGTGTTCTCGATAGCAAGTGTTCCTGTACAACCTCAACCCTCAGTCTGACGAGAGATCTAGATGGCATAGGAGAGGAGAATGATATTGAGGGATGAAAGATAAGGAAGGGAATAACAGTGAAGTATGGGAGGAGTATGAAGGAGATGGAACTGTACTCGAGGACGTTATATGAGATGAAAGGACTAGAGGAGGAATGAGCAGGAATATGATTGAGGATGAAAGGATAGGAGGGACTGAAGTAATAAGAGGATGAGGAAGGGTTCAGGGAATATATATTGAGGATGAAATGATAGGGATAGAGAGATGAAGGTCAGAATATTATTCTGAGGGATGATACAGGATAGATGGATTAGAGGGATTTAGAGGAGGATATCATATTGAGGGATGAAAGGATAGAGGGATGGAGCGAGATATATTGAGGAATGAGAAGAGGATATGGAACAGAATATAGGTGATATGACGGATGGAGCGAGGAATATATTGGGATGAAAGCGATAAAGGGATAGAGGAGGAATGTTATTGCGGGATAGAAGGATAGAAGGGATAGAGGATGAGGGAGGAATGTATTCAGAATACGGATCAAAGATAGGCCGATGAGAGAGAGGTAGGAGAAGAAATGTATTGAAAGGGGATGAAAATGCGTATTCTACGCGAGGATGGAAGGAGGAATGTACTTGCGGGATTGAAAGGAATTAGAGTGGATGGAGGAGAGAATGTATTCGAGGGGAAAGCGATAGCGGGATGGAGAGAATGTATTGAGGATGAAAGAGATGGAGGATGCAGAGGAATTGTATTGAGTCGGATGAAAGAGATAGAGGATAGAGGAGAATGTATGAGGTTGATAAGGATAGAGGATGGAGGGAATAGAATTGACAGGGAGATGAAAGTATAGATGGATGGAGGGGAATTGATATTTGAGGTGCTGAAAGGATCTTAAGCGGTGAGGAGGATATAATTGAGAATGAAAAGATAGCGGATGGGGGAGAATGTATATATTGAGGGCTACATGACAAAGGATAAGCGGAATGGAGGAGGAATGTATTGAGGGGATGAAAAGGATAGCGGGGATGGAGGCTAAAGTTGGACACCTACTGACCCTCCAGTACACTGGTATTATTGTGACGTTGGGACGTTTCTTGACTACTCTCTTCCAACGCCACCACAAGATTTGCAATTAGCATTTTTCTTCTGGTCCACTTTAACGAATTCATAACGCTATACGGATTGACAAACGGTCATTAATCTCGGAGTGCATTCATTTTGATTAACCGCAAACAAGATCAAGCCAATTTTAGCAATTCGTTTAGCTAGGGAATAGTAAGGAAATTTAAAAGCGACTGAAGATTGACTCACTTGATTGTTGATTAAGACTACGGACTAATCACTGATATTTGTTCTTCAGATTCGTTTCCAAAGGCCAGCCACCTTCTACTTGCATTCTAAATACTCGCTGTGTGTGTGTGGAGAGAGGTGTTGTCCATTGAAAGTGTGAATGACAAGAGTGTCATTCCCTCCCCAGGTGGCTGCAGGGCTCTCTTACGCTGCCAGTGTGGTGGCACTTGGGACAGACGAAAGAAGGCTGCGGGGCCAGCGGAATTAACCGTTGTCCTCTGTTTGGGTGGAGGAGGCTAGGCTCATTTCTGCCTCTATCTCCCCCGTGTGACAGAGTGACAGGCCCTCAGGAAACACAAGATCAAAGTGTCAAATCTACTCATTTAAGTAGAATCACTCAGGATTCTAACCTTTCGTGGCATTCATTCAGTTTGACAACGGCTTATCCAGCCGCACAAAATAAAATCGCACTCTCTCAGCCCTTCTCCGGTCCGCCCCTCTCCTCTGCCTAGTGAGATATCCCAATCCTCT